>NC_053028.1:155135147-155385364 GCF_003073215.2 Triticum urartu
TATACAAATTGTTTATTTTTCCTAATTTTAGTAGAATTTTTCAAGTATCATAAGCATGGTGAATGTTCAGATTATTACAGACTGTTCTGTTTTAGACAGATTCTGTTTTTGAGGCATAGTTTGCATGTTTTGATGAAACTATCAATTCATATCTGCGGATTAAGCCATGAAAAAGTTATATTACAGTAGACACAATGCAAAAACAAAATATGAATTGGTTTTCAACAGTACTTAGAGTAGTGATTTACTTTATTATACTAACGGATCTTACCGAGTTTTCTGTTGAACTTTTGTGTGGATGAAGTGTTCGATGATCGAGAAGGTCTCGATGTGAGAAGAAGGAAGAGAGGCAAGAGCTCAAGCTTCGGGATGCCCGAGGCACCCCAAGTAAATATTCAAGGAGACTTAAGCGTCTAAGCTTGGGGATGCCCCGGAAGGCATCCCCTCTTTCTTCAACAAGTATCGGTATGTTTTCGGATTCATTTCGTTCATGCGATATGTGCAATCTTGAAGCGTCTTTTGCGTTTAGTTTTCATTTTTCTTTTATGCACCATGCTGGTATGAGATAGTCCTTGGTTTATTTATATAATGCTTGCTACGTCTTGAGCTTGCGTTGGTTTTCCCCGAAGAGGAAGGGATGATGCAGTAGAGTAGCGTAAGTATTTCCCTCATTTTTTGAGAACCAAGGTATCAATCCAGTAGGAGGACATGCTCAAGTCCCTCGTACCTGCACAAAACGATAGTTACTCTCAACCAACGCGATTAGGGGTTGTCAATCCCTTCACGGTCACTTACGAGAGTGAGATCTCATAGATATAATATTTTTGGTATTTTTGGTATGAAGATGCAAAGTAAAAAGTAAAAGCAAAGCAAGATTAAAGTGATGGAGATTGATATGATGAGAATAGACCCGGGGGCCATAGGTTTCACTAGTGGCTTCTCTCAAGAGCATAAGTACTCTACGGTGGGTGAACAAATTACTGTTGAGAAATTGACAGAATTGAGCATAGTTATGAGAATATCTAGGCATGATCATGTATATAGGCATCACGTCCGTGACAAGTAGATCGAAAAGATTCTGCATCTACTACTATTACTCCACTCATCGACCGCTATCCAGCATGCATCTAGAGTATTAAGTTAAAAACAGAGTAATGCCTTAAGCAAGATGACATGATGTAGAGAGATAAATTCATGCAATACGAAATAAACCTCATCTTGTTATCCTCGATGGCAACGATGCAATACGTGCCTTGCTGCCCCTTCTGTCACTCGGAAAGGACACCGCAAGATCGAACCCAAAGCTAAGCACTTCTCCCATGGCAAGAACTACCAATCTAGTTGACCAAACCAAACGGATAATTCGAAGAGACTTGCAAAGATAACCAATCATACATAAAAGAATTCAGAGAAGATTCATATATTATTCATAGATAGACTTGATCATAAACCCACAATTCATCGGTCTCAACAAACACACCGCAAAAAGAAGATTATATCGAATAGATCTCCACAAGAGAGGGGGAGAACTTTGTATTGAGATTCAAAGAGAGAGAAGAAGCCATCTACCTACTAACTATGGACCCGAAGGTCTGAGGTAAAATACTCACACTTCATCGAAGAGGCTATGATGATGTAGAAGCCCTCTGTGATGACGACCCTCTTCCGGCGGAGCTCCGGAACAGGTCCTAAGATGGGATCTCGTGGATACAGAAAGTTGCGGCGGTGGAATTAGGTTTTTGGCTCCTGTTCTGATCGTTTGGGGTATGTAGGTATATATAGGAGGAAGGAGTACACCGGAGGAGCACCGAGGGGCCCACGAGGCAGGGGGTGCACCCTAGGGGGCCGCCCCCACCCTCGTGACCGCCTCTTTTGTTCCTTGGAGCAGGGTCCAAGTCTCCTGGATCACGTTCGGTGTGAAAATCACATTGCCAAAGGTTTTATTCCGTTTGGACTCCGTTTGATATTCCGTTTCTTTGAAACACTGAAATAGGCAAAAAACAGCAATTCTGGGCTGGGCCTACGGTTAATAGGTTAGTCCAAAAAATAATATAAAAGTGGAAAATAAAGCCCAATATAGTCCAAAACAGTAGATAATATAGCATGGAGCAATCAAAAATTATAGATATGTTGGAGACGTATCAGACATCCCCAAGCTTAATTCCTGCTCGTCCTCGAGTAGGTAAATGATAAAAAGATAATTTTTGATGCGGAGTGCTACTTGGCATAATTTCAATGCAAATCTTCTTAATTGTAGTATGAATATTCAGATTAGAAAGATTCAAGGCAAAAGTTTATATTGACATAAAAATAATAATACTTCAAGCATACTAACAAAGCAATTATGTCGTCTCAAAATAACATGGCCAAAGAAAGTTATCCCTACAAAATCATATAGTTTCGCTATGCTCTATCTTCACCCCACAAAGTATTTAAATCATGCACAACCCCGATGAAAAGCCAAGCAATTGTTCCATACTCTAACTTTTTCAAAACTTTTTCAATCTTCACGCAATACATGAGCGTGAGCCATGGATATAGCACTATAGGTGGAATAGAATGGTGGTTGTGGAGAAGACAAAAAGGAGAAGATAGTCTCACATCAACTAGGCGTATCAATGGGCTATGGAGATGCCCATCAATAGATATCAATGTGAGTGAGTAGGGATTGCCATGCAACGGATGCACTAGAGCTATAAGTATATGAAAGCTCAAAAAGAAACTAAGTGGGTGTGCATCCAACTTGCTTGCTCATGAAGACCTAGGGCAATTTGAGGAAGCCCATCATTGGAATATACAAGCCAAGTTCTATAATGTAAAATTCCCACTAGTATATGAAAGTGATCATGGTGCTACTCTGAAGCACAAGTGTGGTAAAAGGATAGTAACATTGTCCCTTCTCTCTTTTTCTCTCATCATTTTTTTATTTGGGCCTTTTCTCTTTTTTATTATTATTTTTTCGTCTGGAGTCTCATCCCGACTTATGGGGGAATCATAGTCTCCATCATTCTATCCTCACTGGGACAATGCTCTAATAATGATGATCATCACACTTTTATTTTTCTTATAACTCAACAATTACAACTCGATACTTAGAACAAAATATGACTCTATGTGAATGCATCCAGCAGTGTACTAGGATATGCAATATGACAATGATGAATGTGTCATGATGAACTAGATGGTGGAAAGTTGCATGGCAATATATCTCGGAATGGCTATGGAAATTCCATAATAGATAGGTATGGTGGCTGTTTTGAGGAAGGTATATGGTAGGTGTATGATACCGGCGAAAGGTGCGCGGTATTAGAGAGGCTAGCAAAGGTGGAAGGGTGAGAGTGCATATAATCCATGGACTCAACATTAGTCATAAAGAACTCATATACTTATTGCAAAAATCTAGAAGTTATCAAAGCAAAGTATTACGCACATGCTCCTAGGGGGATAGATTGGTAGGAAAAGACCATCGCTCGTCCCCAACCGCCACTCATAAGGAAGACAATCAATAAATAAATCATGCTCCGACATCATCACATAACGGTTCACCATACGTGCATGCTACGGGAATCACAAACTTTAACACAAGTATTCTTTAAATTCACAACTACTCAACTAGCATGACTTTAATATTATCACCTCCATATCTCAAAACAATTATCATGCTTCAATATTTTCTTAGTATTCAACACACTCAAAAAGAAAGTTTCACAAATCTTGAATACCAAGCATATTATTATTAAGCAAATTACCATGCTATTAAGAGACTCTCAAAATAATTTAAGTGAAGCATGAGAGATCAATAGTTTCTTTAAAAAAATCTACCACCATTCTCTAAAAGATCTAAGTGAAGCACATAGAGCAAAATTATAACGCTCAAAAGATATAAGTGAAGCACATGGAGCAAAACTACATAGCTCAAAAGATATAAGTGAAGCACAGAGAGTATTCTATCAAATTTTAATTCATGTATGGCTCTCTCAAAAGGTGTGTACAGCAAGGATGATTGTGGCATACTAAGACACAAAGACACAAATAATACAAGACGCTCCAAGCAAAACACATATCATGTTGGTGAATAAAAATATAGCTCCAAGTAAATTACCGATGGAAGTGGACGAAAGAGGGGATGCCTTTCGGGGCACCCCAAGCTTTGACTTTTTGGTGTTTCCTTGGATTATCTTGGGGGTGCATGGGCATCCCCAAGCTTAGGCTCTTGCCACTCCTTGTTCCATGATCCATCAAAAGAATTCACCCAAAACTTGAAACCTTCACAACACAAAACTCAAAATAGATAACTCGTGAGCTCCATTAGCGAAAGAAAACAAAAGACCACTTCAAGGTACTGTAATGAACTCATTATTTATTTATATTGGTGTTAAACCTACTGTATTCCAACTTCTCGATGGATTATAAACTATTTTACTAGCCATAGATTCATCAAAATAAGCAAACAACACACGAAAAACAGAATCTGTCAAAAACAGAACAGTCTGTAGTAATCTGTAGCTAGCACAAGATCTGTAACCCCAAAAATTCTAAAATAAATTGCTGGACGTGAGGAATTTATCTATTAATCATCTGAGAAAAGAATTAACTAAATATCACTCTTCAAATAAAAATGACAGCAGTTCTCGTGAGCGCTAAAGTTTCTGTTTTTTACAGCAAGTTCAACAAGACTTTCCCCAAGTCTTCCCAACGGTTCTACTTGGCACAAACACTAATTAAACACAAAAAAAACAACCAAAACAGAGGATAAATAATTTATTTATTACTAAACAGGAGCAAAAAGCAAGGAATAAAATAAAATTGGGTTGCCTCCCAACAAGCGCTATCGTTTAACGCCCCTAGCTAGGCATAAAAGCGAGGATAGATCTAGGTATTGCCATCTTCGGTAGGCAATTCTTTGATGAGGCATATATTTCCCTTAGGAATTTCTTTCTTTCTAGTGATTATCAAACTTTTAGGCACAAGATCGAAAAATTCATTTGTAGCAATCGGTTCCTTAATGATAGCCAAAAGATTAGGATGAATACTTATAGATTTAAGATCTGCAGTTTCCTTACTAGATGATTCACCCTTATTTTTAGGAACATACATAAGCTTGGCAATTTTAGTAGGAGGACTTGGAGTAATCTTTACGGAAGAAAAAGCGGTTCCCAAGTCTGTAATGATACCCTCAAGTTTATCAATTCTAGTAGAATCTAAGTTTATCTTCTCATTAACTATGGGTCCCTTTTCCTTAATATTTTTCAGAGTCATTCCTACCTTAGATCCATATTGAGTAATTTGATTGTGGATCTTTTTATCTAGATTTTCAATTAATTCAATAGTAGCAACTTTATTTTCAATAATTCCAAGTCTTTGCATAGCATGCTCCAAAGTTAACATGGTTCCATTAACCAAAAGAGGTGGTGAGCCAAATAAATTTAGCATAGCATTATAAGAATCAAAAGTATGGCTACCAAAGAAGTTCCCTCCGGTAATGGTATCGAGGATATATCTATACCAAGGATTAACACCTACATAGAAATTGCGGAGAAGAACTAAGGTAGATTGCTTCCTAGTAGATCTATTTTGAGCATCGCAAATTCTATACCAAGCATCTTTTAGATTTTCTCCCTCCCTTTGTTTAAAATTTAGAACTTCGCTCTCGGGAGACAACGGAGAGGATATGAGACTAGTCATGATGACAAGCTAACAAAATAGCACACAAGCAAACAAGAGCAAACAGGCAAAAGAGGCAAATAGAGAGGGAGGATAGAGAGAGAGAGGGCGAATAAAACGGCAAGGGTGAATTGGGGGAGAGGAAAACGAGAGGCAAATAGAAAATAATGTAATGCAAGAGATAGGGATTGCGATGGGTACTTGGTATGTTGACTTTTTGCGTAGACTCCCCGGCAACGGCACCAGAAATCCTTCTTGCTACGTCTTGAGCTTGCGTTGGTTTTCCCCGAAGAGGAAGGGATGATGCAGCAGAGTAGCGTAAGTATTTCCCTCAGTTTTTGAGAACCAAGGTATCAATCCAGTAGGAGGCCACGCTCAAGTCCCTCGTACCTGCACAAAACGATAGTTACTCGCAACCAACGCGATTAGGGGTTGTCAATCCCTTCACGGTCACTTACGAGAGTGAGATCTGATAGATATAATATTTTTGGTATTTTTGGTATAAAGATGCAAAGTAAAAAGTAAAAGCAAAGCAAGATTAAAGTGATGGAGATTGATATGATGAGAATAGACCCAAGGGCCATAGGTTTCACTAGTGGCTTATCTCAAGAGCATAAGTATTCTACGGTGGGTGTACAAATTACTGTTGAGCAATTTACAGAATTGAGCTTAGTTATGAGAATATCTAGGCATGATCATGTATATAGGCATCACGTCCGTGACAAGTAGATCGAAACGATTCTGCATCTACTACTATTACTCCACTCATCGACCGCTATCCAGCATGCATCTAGAGTATTAAGTTAAAAACAGAGTAACGCCTTAAGCAAGATGACATGATGTAGAGAGATAAATTCATGCAATATGAAATAAACCCCATCTTGTTATCCTGGATGGCAATGATGCAATACGTGCCTTGCTGCCCCTTTTGTCACTGGGAAAGGACACCGCAAGATCGAACCCAAAGCTAAGCACTTCTCCCATGGCAAGAACTACCAATCTAGTTGGCCAAACCAAACGGATAATTCGAAGAGACTTGCAAAGATAACCAATCATACATAAAAGAATTCAGAGAAGATTCAAATATTATTCATAGATAGACTTGATCATAAACCCACAATTCATCGGTCTCAACAAACACACCGCAAAAAGAAGATTACATCGAATAGATCTCCACAAGAGAGGGGGAGAACTTTGTATTGAGATTCAAAGAGAGAGAAGAAGCCATCTACCTACTAACTATGGCCCGAAGGTCTGAGGTAAACTACTCACACTTCATAGGAGAGGCTATGATGATGTAGAAGCCCTCCGTGATGACGGCCCTCTTCTGGCGGAGCTCCGGAACATGCCCTAAGATGGGATCTCGTGGATACAGAAAGTTGCGACGGTGGAATTAGGTTTTTGGCTCCTATTCTGATCGTTTGGGGGTATGTAGGTATATATAGGAGGAAGGAGTACGCCGGAGGAGCACCGAGGGGCCCACGAGGCAGGGGGCGCGCCCTAGGGGGGGCACCCCCCACCCTCGTGACCGCCTCTTTTGTTCCTTGGAGCAGGGTCCAATTCTCCTGGATCACGTTCGGTGAGTAAATCACGTTCCCAAAGGTTTTATTCCATTTGGACTCCGTTTGATATTCTGTTTCTTCGAAACACTGAAATAGGCAAAAAACAACAATTCTGGGCTGGGCCTCCGGTTAATAGGTTAGTCCCAAAAATAATATAAAAGTGGAAAATAAAGCCCAATATAGTCCAAAACAGTAGATAATATAGCATGGAGCAATCAAAAATTATAGATACGTTGGAGATGTATCAATGCTCTATGCACTTCACTTATATCTTTTGAGTATGGCTTTACAGAATGCTTCATGTGCTTCACTTATATCATTTGAAGTTTGGATTGCCTGTTTCTCTTTACATAGAAAACCGTCATTTGTAGAATGCTCTTTTGCTTCACTTATATTTGTTAGAGCACGGGCATATCTTTTGTAGAAAGAATTAAACTCTCTTGCTTCACTTATATCTATTTAGAGAGATGACATGAACTGGTCATTCACATGGTTAGTCATAAAATCCTACATAAAACTTGTAGATCACTAAATATGATATGTTTGATTCCTTGCAATAGTTTTGCGATATAAAGATGGTGATTTAGAGTCATGCTAGTGGGTAGTTGTGGATTAGTATAAATACTTGTGTTGAAGTTTGTGAGTCCCGCAGCATGCACGTATGGTGAACTGTTATGTGACGAAGTCGGAGCAAGATTTATTTAGTGATTGTCTTCCTTATGAGTGGCGGTCGGGGACGAGCGATGGTCTTTTCCTACCAATCTATCCCCCTAGGAGCATGCGCATAGTACTTTGTTTCGATAACTGATAGACTTTTGCAATAAGTATGTGAGTTCTATATGACTAAGGTTGAGTCCATGGATTATATGCACTCTCACCCTTCCACCATTGCTAGCCTCTCTAGTACCGCGCATCTTTCGCCGGTACCATAAACCCACCATATACCTTCCTCAAAACAGCCACCATACCTACCTATCATGGCATTTCCATAGCCATTTCGAGATATATTGCCATGCAACTTCCATCATCGTCATATACATGACTTGAGCATTCATTGTCATATTGCTTTGCATGATCGCAAGATAGCTAGCATGATGTTTTCATGGCTTGTCCGTTTTTTGATGTCATTGCTACGCTAGATTATTGCACATCCCGGTACACTGCCGGAGGCATTCATATAGAGTCATATCTTTGTTCTAGTATCGAGTTGTAATATCGAGTTGTAAGGAAATAAAAGTGTGATGATCATCATTATTAGAGCATTGCCCCAGTGAGGAAAGGATGATGGAGACTATGATTCCCCCACAAGTCGAGATGAGACTCAGGACGAAAAAATAAAAAAGAAAAAAAAGAAAAAAATATTAAAAAAAGAGAAATGCCAAAAAAAGAGAAGGCCCCAAAAAAATGAGAGAAAAAGAGACAAGGGGGCAATGCTACTATCCTTTTACCACACTTGTGCTTCAAAGTAGCACCATGTTCTTCATATAGAGAGTCTCTTGAGTTATCACTTTCATATACTAGTGGGAATTTTCATTATACAACTTGGCTTGTATATTCCGATGATGGGCTTCCTCAAATTCCCGAGGTCTTCATGAGCAAGCAAGTTGGATGCACACCCACTTAGTTTCAGTTTGAGCTTTCATACACTTATAGCTCTAGTGCATCCGTTCTATGGCAATCCCTACTCACTCACATTGATATCTATTGATGGGCATCTCCATAGCCCGTTGATACGCCTAGTTGATGTGTGACTATCTTCTCCATTTTGTCTTCTCCACAACCACCATTCTATTCCACCTATAGTGTTATATCCATGGCTCACGCTCATGTATTGCGTGAAAGTTGAAAAGGTTTGAGAACATCAAAAGTATGAAACAATTGCATGGCTTGTCATTTGGGTTGTGCATGATTTGAATATTTTGTGTGGTGAAGATGGAGCATAGCCATACTATATGATTTTGTAGGGATAACTTTCTTTGGCCATGTTATTTTGAAAAGACATGATTGCTTTATTAGTAGGCTTGAAGTATTATTGTTTTTATCTCAAATGATAGACTATTGCTTTGAATCACTCGTATCTTAATATTCATGCCATGATTAGATATGTGATCAAGATTATGCTAGGTAGCATTCGACATAAAAAATTATCTTTTTTATCATTTACCTACTCGAGGACGAGCAGGAATTAAGCTTGGGGATGCTGATATGTCTCTGTCGTATCTATAATTTTTGATTGTTCCATGCCAATATTCTACAACTTTCATATACTTATGGCAACTTTTTATACTATTTTTGGGACTAACATATTGATCCAGTGCCCAGTGTCAGTTCCTGTTTGTTGCATGTTTTTTGTTTCGCATAATATCCATATCAAACGGAGTACAAACGGGATAAAAACTGACAAAGATTTTTTTGGAATATATATGATTTTTGGGAAGAAAAATCCACGTGAGACGATGCCCAAGGGGCCGACGAGGCAGGGGGGCGCGCCCCAGGGGGGCAGGTGCGCCCCTGACCCTCGTGGCCACCCCGTAAGGCGGTTGATGCCCTTCTTTCGCCGCAAGAAAGCTAATATCCAGATAGAGATCTTGTTAAAATTTCAGCCCAATCGGAGTTACGGATCTGCGGGAATATAAGAAACGGTGAAAGGGTAGAATGTGAGAACGCGGAAACAAAGAGAGACAGAGAGACAGATCCAATCTCGGAGGGGCTCTCGCCCCTCCCACGCCATGGAGGCCAAGGACCAGAGGGGAAACCCTTCTCCCATCTAGGGAGGAGGTCAAGGAAGAAGAAGATGAAGGGGCCCCCTCTCCCCTTCTCTTCCGGTGGCGCCGGAACGCTGCCGTGGCCATCATCATCACCGCAATCTTCACCAACAACTTCACCGCCATCATAACCAACTCTTCCCCCCTCTATGCAGTGGTGTAAACCCTCTTTTACCCACTGTAATCTCTACTTAAACATGGTGCTCAATGCTATATATTATTTCCCAATGGTGTATGGCTATCCTATGATGTTTGAGTACATCCATTTTGTGCTATGGGTTATTTGATGATCGTGATTGGTTTGAGTTGCATGTTTTATTATTGGTGCTATCCTATGGTGCTCTCCGTGTCGCGCAAGCTTGAGGGATTCCCGCTGTAGGGTTTGCAATATGTTCATGATTTTCTTATGGTGGGTGGCGTGAGTGACAGAAGCACAGACCCGAGTAAGTAGGTTGTTGTGTATGGGATAAAGAGGACTTGATGCTTTAATGCTATGGTTGGGTTTTACCTTAATGATCTTTAGTAGTTGTGAATGCTTGCTAGAATTCCAATCATAAGTGCATATGATCCAAGTAGAGAAAGTATGTTAGCTTATGCCTCTCCCTCAAATAAAATTGCAATAATGATTACGGGTCTAGTTATCGATTGCCTAGGGACAAATAACTTTCTCGTAACAACAAGCTCTTTACTAAACCTAACTTAGTGGTGTCTTTATCTCAACAGACCCTACTTTTTATTTACTTGCTCTTTATTATCTTCCAAACCTATCCAACAACACCTACAAACTACTTCTAGTTTCATACTTGTTCTAGGTAAAGCGAACGTCAAGCGTGCGTAGAGTTGTATCGGTGGTCGATAGAACTTGAGGGAATATTTGTTCTTCCTTTAGCTCCTCGTTGGGTTCGACAGTCTTACTTATCGAAAACTGTTGCAATCCCCTATACTTGTGGGTTATCACACCGCCACCACAAGTATCGTCATCAACCACCGGAGCTACAGAGCACCGGGCTTTGCTTCGCCTCGCCCTCGACATTCGCGCCGTCCATGAGCTCCATCAACTCCACCACCAACCCCAGACTGCTCCATCGCACTGCCCGACCGCTCCTCTTCCTCCCTGACGAACGGAGCCGCCATACTACCGTTGGCTGAGCCGCCACTGCCGACGAACCCTGCAATAAGCCGCCCGCCCCCTCCACTATTGGATATGTCCTGTAGGGCGTAGATTAGAGCAGTGTGACGTTTCGGTTTTATTACATATAGATCGGTTTTAGTTCGGTTTATTCCTAGTTTATTTTTGTTTAGGTCGAATCGGTTTTATTTTATTAGCCCGTATATGTTTCAGTTAAAGTTCGCTCCCGCGTTAGATAGTTACAGATCGCACCCAATTCGGCCCAGTAGCGCCTGTTTATTTTTTTAGTTTTATTTCTGTTCTGTTCTAAAAAACAGAAATGTTCCAATCTTGTAAAATCTGTATCTCTTAGGTTATTTAGAGTTTTTGAATGATTCTTTGCAAATTTCCTAAAGTTTCTGTATAAAATAGTTTTGGCCATGTTTTAGTTGTTAAAAATTGTTTTGTACGAGTTTTAGTCAGATTAGTATTTCTGCTATAAAATGAGCTATAATTTATATTTTTAGGCGATTCTTTTTGTCATTGTTTTGTTTTGACCTTGCCTAGCGGTAAGATTAATTTGGGTATTTATAGATTTTATTAAAATTAGTTTTACATGAAAACAACTATGTTTTACTTTATGTCACTTTGTTTCTGTTTTCTGTTGTTTTAATTGCTTTAGAAATTATTTCCACCTCTATTGTAATTTATTTCAGATTTGTTTCTGTAGTTTTAGATGGTGAGCTTTTATTTACAGAAAGAGAAATTTTTTATTTTAATTGTTTGCTAGTTGTTGGCTTGGAGTTCAATTGGTTTTCTTTGGCTTTGGTTGATTGTCTATGTGTGAAGTATGATAGCTTGCTGTTATGTTACTATGTTGGTATAGTTGCATGCTTATGTATTTATTGTTTGTTTCGAATAAAATTTCCGGAGTGCGAAGCTTGCTATCATGAGTCACTAGCGTTTGAAGACCGTCGGCCAGGCAAGTCATTTGATCATGTTCTACAGTACCTATGATTTGTTGCATTAGAATTATTCCTCCCCACCATGCATGTAGTAGGAGAATTTTAAGTTATGTTCTTGAGTAGTATCATGTGGTAGGTTGAACCCAATTCCACTTGTTACCATTGCCCGAGTCGATGTAGTTTATTTTGCTATGCTCGTAGATGGGGTTGATTGAGAGATTCATAAGGGAGATGTGAGAGTGAAGATGATGACAACCCCATGACTTCAATCTCAAGATGGACTTCAAATTCACTATTGGGTGCAAGACGGTTGACTGGCACCCTGGAGAAACCAGCGGATGGCCGGGATGCATGGAGAAGCGCCATGACATCTTGCGGAAAGCTTCACCCAGCCACAAAGAGACGGATGGATACCCCTTGACCGTAAGCTTACCTATGCAGCTGCAAGCCATTATGGACTCTGGCTTGGTCGACCCTAGGCGTGACTCTGGTCGGACGGTGCTACGAGATGTAGAAGAACGGTAGGATTGGATGGGCACCGACAGTGGCCAGAGGAACTCTACGGAAGACCCTGTTTTGTTCGTCCCGTCTTCAAACACCAGGAAGTGGGAGGACATAAAGGAGGGAACTATTCTTGCAGGTAAATTGTATAAGACTCTGTAGAGTAGAAACCTAATCGATTAGCCGTGTCCCCGATTACGGACAAATGAGCCTATCAAATTGGAGTATTTCGGAAATCTCAACACCGAACATAATTAATTAATTGATAGGTTATTAATGATTTCGGGTATGAGACACTGGTTGGCAAAACCATCTCATTAACAACCAACATTTTGTAATAATTGCAAGCAAGTCCTTTGTTGTAGGGAAAATTGGCTTTTTCGCAAAAACATAAAACTTACAGCCCCACAGCCAAATTGCATATAGTGTTAGAATTATTATTGTTGTTCTCTCTATGACTTGCGGGCATATTCAAAATGCTAACCTACATGGCTGCAACGTCTCATGTTGCAGAGGAGTTTTTCTACCAGGAGTGAGGCTACGATCTACGGTCGGTGATTGCCCTATGGAGTCGGATGGACTCGCTTATCGTTTATGCTTCCGCAACATTTGGTTTTATTTCTCATAAGTTGGCCTTCGGTTGAATTTATTCTATTGTCATAAAGAATCTATATGAGAATCGTGTAATAAATCAGGTGCGATTGAGCTTCGAATTTTTCATCAATGTACTGTGTGTGCCAGCATGATCTTGGGATGGTACAGATACACAGACACTTGGTCGATTTTGGGTCAGGTTGTTACACCCACACACGTAGTGTATGCTCAACGTACACGCCGGCGGGGTAGAGCCTCTCCGGCACGATGGGTGGGAAGCGGTAGGTTGGTCCGGTGTACTGCATGGCTAAGGGATGTGAAGAAGAAGGAGAAGGGGTCGAAGAAGATGGGGTCGAAGAACAAGAAGGGCAGATGGAAGAGGATGGGAGATAAATGAGGGATGTGAGAGGAAGAAGAGGATGATGGATGGCTTAAATAGCCGTAGTGCGACATGTTATTTCGCCATGGCAGTAATGGGGTCAAATGTGAACTAGCTCGTTTTCACACCCACCGCGGCATCGGGAACTCAATCTCTGTAGGTGCAATCAATACAAGCATCAAGCAAAAAATAGAGCCAATGTGACGGCCCAACCAGAGTTGGTTTCATTTTGGGCCCGATAACTATGTTTTTTTGCGGAGTCACTGGTGGGTGAGCACAACCAATGGGAGAATATCTCACGGATCGCCCCACGATCCAACAATGTGGAGCCGTCCATCTGATCCAACGGCGCGGAGCCTGCACGCAGCCAGCCCGTCTAGAAGACCATATTTGAGGGTTGTTGCTTGGCGCTAGTGTATAATCGGATGATTGATGTTCGAAGCTAGGGTTAGGAGAAACCCCGTGGGGTTTTGAGCTGGTCAACGGGGTTATCTATGCTTTGACTGAGCATAACTAATTTTTAAAAAATAGAAAAAATATGAAACCTTCGCCGTTCGTCGTTTTATAAGACACACTAACGAGGAAAATACTAAACTTGGTATACGGAAATTTTCAGACAAAAAACCTAGGTGGCATGATCGAGGTCAAATGAGCACCATTAATTTAAAAAAATTCAAAAAATATATAAAACCTGCGCACGATGTTGTCATATGTGACATGTTACCAACCAAAAATCATAAACTTGGTATGTGGACATTTTCATGAAAAAACCTTCACACATATGAGCTATCATGTACAACGTTGCAGAGAATTCAAGGAGAGGAGGTAGGGTTCCCTTAGGTTTTTGAAAGATTAAAAAAAATAAAAAAATCACCAAAGCTTGATTTTAAAGTGAATAAGAAGGATCTGAACTTAGTTTTCCATTTTCATATTTTAAACATGTTTTTAATGGTTTTGTATTAAAGCATAAGTTTTTCAAAAAGAAAATGTAAAAATATGAATATGAATTCAATAAATAGTGATACTTCGAATCTACACTATATAGATTGAATAGGTGTAAATAAAAAATATTTGGCTCATTTTGAGTAGGTCCAAAAAAACTTGATTACAAATGGAGCTCATTTGGTGCACATTTCTCCTGACTATAAGTTTTACCACACAAAAGAGATCATATTGATCACCTAACATTTATAATAGTTCAGCAAACTTTGCAACATCACACCACAGGGCAATGGACTTCAAGTGTTGGTTCAAATTCAAATTTTGCCTCAAATTCAAATTGGAACATTTCATTTGTTATTGGAATATTTGATCAAATGATGGACTATTTGCTCCTTTTGCTTATTCTTCGCAACATGTCTGATCAGTGAAGCAACACTGAAGCAGCATGTGTGATCATTGCAGAACCTAAAATCATAGCTCAGAACATCTAAATAGAACATACCATACACCACAGGCAAATTTAAGTACAGACAAATATAGATAGCGTAATACATTACTACCATAGATCACACACAAAGTTTAGATACCATCACACAAAGTTTACCAAATCGCCACATTCAGTTTACCAACAGTAAAAGATAAAACATCATCACATCACACCGGAAAAGGAGTCAGGGCCTTCGCGAGGGCAACATGCTGCCGCCTGATCTCGTAGTCCTCCCAGCGAATCACTACATCCTCTGCATGAGACACAAGGTGATCGAAGCGGCCATCCTTTGGCTTTGGCTTTGTGGTGTAGTAGGGACAGTGCCACTTCTTGATCTTGCGGTTGTAGAAGGAAGCAACTCCCCTGGCCTTGATCTTCTCCTCCTCCTTCGCTTTGAAGGACGCGACATTGCCCTTGTACACATCTTCTCTAGAATCATATTGCACACATGAATGAATTACATTAATACATTATAGATTCATATCGCTATAAAAAAAAGACACATCTGTGACATTTTGGGCTGAATGATTTTTTTCTGTCATGCTTATGGCACTTCTATGACGATAATTGTGACAAAACCCGGTATCATCATAGATGTGGTGGGTTCCTACTTCTATGACAAAAAATCATGACAGAAAATGGGCTTTTCGTCCTGGGAAGGCCGGAGATGCACCTGCATGCCATTCTTTGGGCCGTCCATGATGGAAAAAATCATGGTAGAATCGAGGGCGAAGAAAAAATTTCGGGGAGTTCCCGGTTACGGTGGGTGGTCGCGGTTGAGCAATGCACGGAGGTTTGCGCGTGTGTGCAATGTGTTGCACTCTAACTGAACCTGAGCGAGGCCTTGGGCTCTAACTGAACTCGAGCGATTGGACTAGCTACGTTACTGAACCCTGATTGATCCCTTGCTGTTAACTGGACCCGAGTGATTCCTTCGGTATTGCTGCTAACTGAAGCCGATCGAAGTTGCCTCTTGATGAACAGTTCCCGATGGGGGTTGGATGAATAGTTCCCGGTGTGGGTTGGATGAATAGGATCCCGTGGTAGTAGAGGACGTTGCCGCTGGATGAACAGGACCTTGATCGAGGAGGTGGGGGTGGATGGACAGTAGCCGGTGGAGGGACCCCGTGGAAGGCTGGTTGAACAGGACCCCGTGGAGGGGCTGGTGGAACAGGACCCCATGGACGGCTGGTTGAACAGTAGCCAGTGGAGGCTGGATGAACAGGACCCCGTGGAGGCCTGGATGAACAGTAGCCAGTGGAGGCTGGATGGACATGAGCTGGTGGAGGCTGGAGGAAGTCAACGGTGGATGAACAATAGCAGGTGGAGGCTGGAGGAAGTCAATGGTGGATGAACAGTAGCACATGGAGTCACGTTTTGCGATACGCCACACCCCTCCTGATAAATAGGACCCCCGTTTCGACCGTAGGCGCTCCAACACAAGTTCATTTCCTCTGTTTTGCGGTACGCAACACCCCTCCCGATCAACACAACCCCCGTTTCGACCGTAGCGCTCCAACACAAGTCCGTTTCCTCCATTTTGTGGTACGCCACATCCCTCCCGACCAACAGGACCCCCGTTTCAACCGTAGCCAGTCGAACAAAAGGCCGTTTCCTCCATACTACGGCACGTCGGACCCTGTTTCGGCTGTTCCGTCCAAGCTGGTTGGCTCCAGTTGAACAGGATGCATTCTGACCTAGTTTGTTGCCTCCCGATGAACAGGTTCTGACTCAGCCGGTTGGCTGCCTAATGAATAGGACGTCGTTGCTGCTGTCCGTTGCCTCTCCATGTACACAAGCCCTAGCCATACATATGCGTGAGTACGCGTTTGAGACCCCACACGTATGTACGTACGTAGCCGTATTTACTATCTTGCAGCGTGGTCGTATGTAAGTGCACATGATATAGACGGGACCGCGTGACATGCTACATCGGCACCTCTACTTCAACACGTGTTGCCTCTTACTCAGCCATGGTACGTCACCTCAGAGAGAACGATCTACCGCTACGTACGTACACGTTCGCAGCCGGACAGATAACACTACCTTCGCTTCAACCTGGTGGGTCCCAGCTGTCAGGGGGTAAGAAGGCAGTTCCTTCTGTGTGAAGATAAAGCCGGTGAGTCCCAGCTATTAGGGGGGAATGTTTTTTGTGAAATACAGGGGCCCTTCCCATAGGTCCGAGGTGTCAGGTGGAGGAATCATTATTTTGCGCGTAATACGGAGGCACTTCCTTGCATGCGGCCATGGAAACAACTATCAGCCTCTCCACTTACAATCCTCTCCTGATACCCGTCATTCGTTGACCGCGTTGACGACGATGTACCGCCCGAGAGCACCAAGGTGGTGGACGATGACACGACCTAGGAAGGGAACGACCCGGAGCCGGGGAATACGTAGTAGTACGAGGGTTGACTGCTTCGACTGCGGTTTGAGGCTACCATCTCCGGAGAATAACAAGGGGTGTGGATGAGTAGAGGGAAGGCCGGGCCAGTGGTGGGAGTAGGGTGGGGCGGTGAGGCCTACGCGGCAGCACAACCGGCCACTTGAGGCAGGAGCAGGCGGCACGACCGGCGCTGGTTTGAGCGGCAGGAGCAAGAAGACCAGAGGTTGAAGAAGCACGACGACCGTTGGACGGACATCTTATGATGACCGCAGCTAGAAATCGTTTATATTGACTAAGTTGACAAAGCCTTGCGTCCGCGTCAACTTAGTAGGCCCACAAGTCAGCCTCCAAATATGGTGGGACTGACCTAGCAGCGGGGCTATTCATTATTTTTGTGCGTAATAGCTAGTGGATCCGAGCTGTCAGCAAGGGGGGTGTTTTTTCGCGGAATACAAAGGCCCTTCCAGTGGGTCCTAACTGTCAGGAGGAGGAGTCATTATTTTGCGTGTAATAAGGAGACACTTCCTAAGTGGGTGCGAGGGTTTACTTGTTCGGCCGAAGTGTGAGGCTGCCGTCGCCGGAGAATAACAGGAGGTGTGGATGAGTAGAGGGATAGCCAGGCCAGGGATGCGAGTATGGTGGGGCCGTGAGGCCTGCCCGGCAGCATAGCCGGCCACAGGAGGCGAGAACAGGCGTTTCCGCCGGCGCTGGTTTGGGCGGTTGGAGCAGGAAGATCAGAGACTGAAGAAGCACGATTGCCAATAGCTTGACATCTAACGGTCTGACGCTAGTAGAGTCGATTGTTGACTAAGTTTCTTTTTTGAGAAACCTTGTGTACGCATGAACTTAGTAGGCCCACGGTCAAAAGGTTGAACCTTATTTTGCATATTTCAGTGGAGCCCTAACTATTTTAATGCAGAAATGATAAACATTTATTTTTTAAGAACTTATTGATTTGCCAAAAAAATATCTTTTTGTTTTTGTGAGCTAATAAGAGTGGGACAATTGAGTTGGTTTTAGGGAAAACCAGTGGTAAAAAAATCAGTGTTGGGAGGTAAAACAAAAAGGATGTAAAGATGAAAAGGGAACTTTATGTATCTTCAATAGGATATAATAATACATGTATATGAACTAGTAAAACTATAGGTAGAGATTAGAAAACGGAAGTATGACATGGCGTTTCAAGAGGAAAATAAAATTGGGTTGTGTGCTTGATTCAGTAAGGCTGGCAGGCCAGAGGCCAGTACATACCTACTGGATCTTTGTGCCCCGTTGTTCTCATGGGTTGGGCCTGTTAAAAACAAAACCAAGCCTGGGCAGTCTAAAACCCAGTTGAAACTTGCTCAACCTGAAAAAACAATATACCTGTTGGATCCTAGTTATCAGTCTGTAATTGCAGAATTCTCCCATTTATTGACTACGTTGAAGACTTCATGGGTTTCACCGTCTCATACGTCAACATTATTTTTCCATCATGATAATAAGTGCATGCACTTGCTTGCGTACGGCCATGGACATCCGTGTTGTGGTTCCACGAACAAATTTTATGCAAATCGGATGGTTTTCAGAGTAAGCGAATAAAATTCATTGGATTTTACATATTTATTTTCATTGTGGAATATTTTACATATTTGAACTAATAATAATGGAATAGGCCTTTTTTAGACCATGGGAGGCACTTCACGATCGAGGTCGCGACATTTAACTATTTTGGAAGGCCCAAATCCATCGCTCCTCTCTTTTAACAATTTGCAGCTGGGCTTGTCATGCCACAGCCCAGTTCCAACGTGCTACGTCCAACTATCAGCCTGTGAAACCGGATGGATCCTCTGCGTAGTTCGAAGATGTAAATTTTTTGGAGAACTGGGAATTCGAATGGCAGGTGCTTATGCTACCCATCAAATAAAAATCAGGTGCCTGAAAATTCGTTTCGAAACAAATGATTCGGCTTTATAACCACGTCGACCCTCGACATCATGGTTGGAAGCAAATGCCAAGTTCATACCGAAAGATCCTTAACAACAATACCAACTTGGAGACGACCAGGTAGTACAAGTACCAATACCAAACTAACTTATAATCTTTTTAGTCCTGGCCCTAGTGTTCGTCTGGTAGAAAATCTTGCAGAGGACCAGCTCCCGCTCCTTCTCTTGCTCCAGGTTCCCGAGGTGGTACTGGTGCATCACCCGGTTGGTCCTCAGCGGGTCGAAGTTCTTGTTGGTGTGCAGCACCAGAACCTTTTTGTTGCAAGTCCGCCGGCCGCTGACCATCACCGGCAAGGTATTGCCGGTCTTGTGCCACATCGCATGCACGCCGCACTCTGACTGCATCTTGCGATGCATCCGCATGCCCCTTTTGAACTCCTTGGAGTTGCTAATCTTGCTTAGGCCACTTAGTGTGATACCCGCAGTATTGTCGAATACAGGTTTTAGTGTACGTAGTTGGCATTTTCATAACATCTTTGGTACGTTGCAGTCACTTGTTTCACTATTTATTAACTGTCAAATTGTAATTTCTTCACTACGTCTGCGTCTAAAAAGAAAAATAGAGCTATAAACAAAGGAATATGTGTGTGCAAGTAGACGGCCGATCGGTGTATCACCTGGAAGTTTCTCAGGATGGGTGTAGCATATGTTGTGATCGCTGTTGATGGTTGGCATGAACAAATCGATGAGAGGGTGAGATCTCGCGCTGTCAGCACTCACTTTGGCCTCAAGGTGCTCGATCAACTCCTGATCCATGGGATCAAATTTGATGCCAGACGGCAGCACCGACCAATCCTTCTTGGACTTGCATCGGTTAATTCCAGTTAAATGGTACTCAATGTATGATCAACCGACTGTTTTAAGTAAATGATGAAAGATTTTGACAGATACGTGGTACTCCAAATCTGAAGTGCACAATACCCGAACAAACTGGAGTCCCGGCTTCATTACTACATGTAGACTCTAAAGACTTAAACCCCCATAAAGATCGAAATCATAATACATGGCGACGGGACGAATACTCACGGGAGCGGCCTCGCTGGTTCCTTCATCCGGCTAGCTTGAAGAGCATCCTTGTTGAGATCGATTTTTTCAGCGTATTCCTTTTGACTACTTGCAATGAAGTATAGCAACTCCAGTAGCTCATCGCTCATCGTACCAATTGGATCAGAACAAGGCGGTGGCTGGGAGGCGCGGAGACCGGCAAAGAATGGGAGAGTGATTTTGTAGAGAATGTGAGAGTGTTGTTGTAGTACGAGAGGGGTGAGCCAAACAGGCCGTCAGGACTCTTGTGTCACCTCGTGCGCAGCGTGTTGTCACGTTAATTCAATGTGGGGACATGATGAAGAATTTGACCGACGTATACTAGTACTACTACTGTACTACTTACGAGTCGTATTTAGTGTCACATTTTAACCATAGGTTTAACTAACAAAATATCAATGCATGTCACCGAAAATTATACCATTGGAAACTATGTTCAAATACGAATCAAACGATAATATTTTTTGTGACATGCATTAACATTTAGTTAGTTAAATTTATGGTCAAAATTTGACACAAATTATGATGGGGGCCAATAAACCAGGAGGGAGGTAGTAGTACGAGTAGCTTAATATACGGTATAGAGGACTAGTCCAAATTTAGAAATGGAGTAAGAAGTTACATGGTTGTGCGATAGACTTTGTAGGCTACATGAGTAATACATAATATACATGGCATCTACACAGCATCTCCATCATCATTATCAGTACATCCTACATAGGTGAGTTAGGATGCACTTGATCCCAGAAAGGTATCTATCCTTCAAACTAACAACAATACATAATATCCAACAAAAGAGGGTCATGCTACATCAACAGGATACATGGCTCATTCTAGATATCAGTACGAATCAAGTTGTGCATATTTGATGTTGGCATGAACCACATCACCGCATGTCAGATTTGCAGAAGCCATTCATCGCATGGAAGCTTGATGCCTTTCACACAATGAAGATTATCTGGCAACAAGCTGTGATGACGAATCTCTGGATATGGTGATTCATGAAACCCATGGTACGATGTGTAAACACAGTTCCCCCTATCGAATGGAAGTTTTATAGCACGGTAATCATCGCCGATGATATGATAGATGATTGGTTGGATGATCAGATAATCGAGCCCGAGGAACATGGAGTGGTTACCGAGGCTGTAAACTTGCCTCCAATTGAATACGCCTGGCCCCATGGAGCTGGGATCTTTCTCGAACACGAAGCAGCCATAGCCATCACAGTCACGAATGCCCCAGACATTGTACTGCATGTGGTTTGATGGAATGGTTTGGTTAATTTGGTACGTGCAAATGAGCATCAAATGACCATCGTCAGTTGAACGAGCGATAAAATACCACCCATTAACTGGTATGATTCCGGGTCCTAGAATTATGAAGGTCAGCGCATTTGCATCTGCTGCAACAAATCAAACTGGAGACCAAAAGGACAAAAATATACAATCATGTTCAGAGTATGTGTGGAATTAAGATTATTATAGCAGTGATACATATCATAGACAGAGAATTGCAATGTTGTGGTCATAATCATACCCCAAGTTAAAAAAAGCCAAATGGCTTTCATATTCTAGCAATATGTAATAGTTCAAACATCATGTAAAAATGAGAGGGAAACATCTATGATATGGCCTACTCATATTCTACCATAGCACTTACTATTGTTCTCATGTTAACTCTAAACAATAACATGTGTGGTTATAAAAATCTTGGAAATGAGAGTAACATATAGCAATCATGAGGTTATACTCGTAATATCTATTCTAACAATCATTAGATGCTAATTGTTCTCATATCAACTCTAACAATAACATGAGTGGTCGTAAAAATCTAGGAAATGAGAGGAACATATAGCAATGATGTGTTTATAGACATACTATCTATTCTAAATTTGTAATAATCAACATGCAGTCGTATTCATAAGGTAAAGATGAGATGAGATAGAACAATTACACGACGATAGATTACACCAGTATAGGAAGCCAATCTGTGCGTCGATCTTGTAAACGATGCCATTGTGCACTATAGCATCAGACAGAAATGGAGGCTCAACAGGATTGACCATGAGCCATAACCATGTATGGCGACCGGATTCCAGATAGACTAATCCCATGTCGAACAAGGCAATGAGCTTGTAATCCATGTAGTCTTATGATGGTGTGGGCACTTTGCAGATTACAACCTTCAGCAAACGGAGGTCGCACCAAAAGCTCGACGCGTCTTGTGCATAGTAGGCAGGAGTGTTCGGTTGGCCGCAAGGCTCAATGGTGGCGGTATCCAATGATGGAAGGGTGATCTCTCGCTGGGTGTAGATATCCACGAGATGCCACGGACTACCGAATTGGTGGATGAGGACGATCCAGTTGGCCTTCATGCCCGCCCAGTAGTGGCTGCGCATGAAGGATAGGTGGACGGGTAGTGGTAGCATGTCAAGGGGCACCACGGCAACCTCTGTAGGATTCTCAAGTTGGTGTCTGGGCCAAATGCAAGGATTAGGCATCATCAAGCAGTGTGTCTTGGAAAGGGCTGGCCGGTTGTAGACGAGTAGACGGTACAAGGACACTGAGCATGCGGCCAGATAGACGGTGCTGAGCAGGTCCATACGTTTATAGATTTGCTCCAAGAGAACATTGGGGTTGGAATTCCAATCATGGCTCTCCGTGTCAGTCGATTCTGCCATAGGGTTTGTTAGGGTGCTGAGTGGTTGGGGTTTTCGGTGCCTGCGAGCGAGCGGGGAAGTGGACTCGGGCGGGCAAGCGAAGAAGATGGCGTGTGTGGCCGAGCAGTGAGCGGGGGGATATGGTACGCGCGAGCTACCAAGGAAGATGGCATGGCCGGGCGAGCAGTGAGCGTGGGGAAATGGTCTGCGGCCGACGATGGGGAGGAGAGGAGGAAGAAGAAGAGAGGAGGAAGAATATGGAAAGACAGGGAAGAAAGTGCATTAAATCTCAATTCTACTAGTACTACTACGAGGATATACCGTCCTTCAGAGTCTAAATAGTTAAGCCGATGACATGTCGGTCTACCTCAAGAAGGCCCATATGTCAGTTAATGGAAGAGAGAGGTGCGTAGGCGTATTTGCGGAAGTGTGCTCCACGGGTAAACATGATGTCAGTAATGGGTAACGCTGATTTAGTAACACCAACACGCTGGTTCAACATATTAATTAAGTGTCCCATCTGCTGCAACGTGTATTGTCACTCCACTGTGAAGACTAGTTGAATAGTTCTCTCTGACCGAGATGTGGAATAATGGATCGCCAAGACTTCCTATCTACAGTATCCCTATGCCTCTACTCTTATCCTATCCAACAAGGTGAAACATTGTCCAAGGCACTCGACGCCAATAATGTAGGAGTACTAGTAGTATTTTGTGTCAAACTTTGACCATATATTTAACTAATAAAATGCTAATGCATTTCACCAAAAATCATATCACTAGATTCGTACTTGAACATAGTTTTTAATGGTATAGTTTTTCATGACAGGCATTGCCACTTTGTTATCTAAATTTATGGTCAAAATTTTACACTAAGTACGAAGGGGACCATTAAACCAGGATGGAGGTTTATATACAGGTCAATAAAAAATCATCAACCAAGGTAGTAGTAAATGATGAGTGCCCGAAGATTTTTTTTCGAAAGTACTCAATAATGGGCTCGTTTTCCTCAAGAAAATTGTGTTTACGAACGTATTAATTGGAATTCATGCGTGAGGAACAAATGACCAGAACTTTTACTCACATTGGTGAGTTTTCTCTTAATTCTTGCATGCAATGTTTTAACGAAGCTTGAAATATGAATATGTCAATGGGAGGGAGTAAAATCCTCATGCATGCATGCATGCAACATGCAACACTCACACGTACACATGCATGCACGCAACATTCACGCATCCATGTGGCACACAACACACGACGCAATACACACGCTCACGCTCAAGTGCTCAACCTACTCCCTTCGTCCGTGAAAGACTGTACATATAGATATTTACACATTGACCATGAGGAACCGGAACTTCATGGCATAATTAATGCCCAAAAGTAGCAGACTTATGTGTGCATGCGACCATTGAAAGAAGAAGATTAAATCAAGGTTGTTTCATGCTGTAATTAAGGATAGACATGTAGCCTATAGCTAGAGCACAAGTTGGTGCATTAGTCAATCAATATCGATTAGATTAAAGCCTGAGTGCATTGGAAGTGTAGATGTATGTACACTCTTTGTTGGAAGACTGAGGGAGTACACGTGCATGCACTCACATACACAGCCAGGATGGTTCGCGCGCAAGGGTTGGACTCGTACCGTGCCTGCGTAAAGTTTTGTTAACTGATTTCTTTGCTCTGTGCACTGACAGGTGGGGCCCAAAAACCAGGTGTCAATTTAACCAGTTAACAAGGTGCCACATCGACTATGTGGCCAGTCAGTAGGGTGCAATACAGTGCTCTACTATGAGCTAGTGACCGTATAATCACCGCAAAACTATATAGTGACCGTAATGAGCGTATTGTTACATACGTTGACCGCTAGTGTATTTTTCTTGTTTCAAATTAAGCCATATTAACCGGAAAGGACGCATTATGGACTAGTACTGCTTTGATGTGTCCTGTCAACTCGCCGAACGAGGAGAAGCTTGCTTACTACGCCCTCTCCCTCGCCCACGCGCAGTGGCTGACAGGACAAGGAGAAGCTTGCTTACTACGTATGCCTGCGTCCTCTCCCTCGCCCACGCACGCGGTGGCTCGCAGGACGAGGAGAGGGTTTTGACTACAATGCCCTCTCCCTCTCCCTCTCCCTCGCCCTCGCCCTCGCGGTGGACGTGCAGCAGTTCATTCGGTGTCAGATTGCCAGAAGCATATTGTACTGTAGTATCGTCATTGTTGGACCTTTCGAAGAGGCGAAGAGCCAAGTGCAAGGTTCACACAAGCATGAACTGTTGAACCTCTCGAAGAGGCAATGAGCCAAGCGCAAGGTTTAATAGGAGTTGTCATCCTAGTAGGAGTACTACAACTATAGCGAACAATGCTATCGTATGATGCCGCCACATCACCTATATCCAAAGCTGTGCTACCCTTTTTTCTCAAAGAGCGTGTTGGAGCCCGTGCAACAACCACACAAGTTGCACGTACACATAACACACTTACTAGTAATAAATTCTAAAGGAAAAATGTCAGTATGCCACACAAGTTCATCTCCACTTCATGTGATAAATTTGTGCACGACAAGTCTACATATATTCACAGCGCTACCATTCACAATTTACCATACTCCACTTACACGTTATAGATGCGGGCTCCATGTCCTCCTCTAGGTTCCAGTCCCAGGTGTTCTTCATGGATGGCACGATCCATAGAGGTGGGCAATGGGAATCATTGTCACGACTTTCTAGTCCGGTTCCACATGATGGAGACTCATCCAAGCTGAAGCAGCATAAATCAGGGATAGCCTGTCCCAGCATGTCGTTCATCCGGCGGTGCGCACTAAAGACACAACCATGCTTCATGAATGGCAGGCCTTCGGTGTCATGCACGGAATGTGGCATCCGCTTCAAAATGGGGTAGCTTTCCACAATGAAAAGTGAGTACTCTTCAAGAGTGTTCCTCGGCACCCACATAGCACCACGGGGGTCAAACTCGGCGCCGTTCATCTGGTACACGCGACATCTCAGATCTGGACACATGGTGATGTACATAGTCCAGGTCCATGCATAATAATGTTGTGCTCAAATATGGCGGTCAGTAATACTGTGCAGCAAATAGTACTACTCCGGTATAGAGGAAGTAAAATAACCGGGTTATTATATATAGCCACTCTTGACTACATGGATGAGATAGTAAGACATGGAAAAACAAAAATGGTGGGAGCTAGTGGGTTCAAGTCTTCAAGGGCCTAGCTAGCTATACGCGTCCTCGATGGTAAAAGTACTCCTACTAGTACTAGTAAGTAGTACAACAATGAAAGAGAAGGCGAGAAGGTTAAAAATATAATACTAAATTGTACTACTAGTACAGTAAACATGTCCCAATCAAGAAAAGGAAATAACTAACAATTACTACTCTACTACTCTAACACACAGCAATGAGAAAATGGAATACCTGGGTAGATGGTGACGGTCCGGTCGTGGTAGATTGTGTGACCATGTTGCACATCAGTGGTACCATGGGTAACGACTGCTAAGATAGCTGATCCCAATATGCCAAAGTCAGCTACAGGGTTCCAGGTTAGACCGAATCGCGGATGCAAATGCACATCTAGGATCGGCGATGTTACTTTGATCGGGGGATGACTGGTCCATGCAAAATAATGGAGTACCGTTAGGGATGCAAATGATGGTTTGTGCATTCTGTTTGTAATCTCCCCTACCGTAGGATGGCAACTAGATGAAAGAAGTCCCCTGGCTTATCACCGCAAAGATGCAACCTACATGCAGCACGACGTCTTCGAACGTGTAGGGGTACAAATCTACTGCGGCCAACATGTGCCAGCCTCTGCCGTTACTGCCTTTTGTATTGATGGCAATCCTTATGTCGAACACCGCGATGAGATAGTAATCGTCGTTGCCGCGTCGCTTTGTCGGCGGGTCCGTAATTGCTATCTTCTTCAATCTCATGTAGGCAGCATCATACGTATTCAAGCCCAGCCAATCCAGAAGGCGATCCCAATGGTGGAGAAGGTTTCTATGGGAACGGCCGCACTGTTGTGGATGTTGTGCAAAATGATGGTGGTATCCGGCCGGAGGTATGCAAGCCAATCTTTGTTGGAACCAACTCAGACCTATATATAAGACGGTGGGCAATGGAGAAACTACATGATGCAATAACTAAGTACTACATGATCAAACTCCATGACTGACCTGCTCATCGGAAAAAATCCCACTACCTCTCAACGTTGGCAGGTCTAGCGGATTCAACATGCAACCACGGCCAATGAGCGGTAGACTGTTCGAAGGATTGTCCCATAGAATAACCTTCTCCTCGAGGATGCATGGAAGACCAACAAGCATGGCCTTTTCCCAAGCCTGTTTAAGCACCTTCTTAAAAAAGTTGGTGTAGGAAGCACCGAGTCTTGCGGCGATGAGGACGTCGGAGTGGCGTGCGATTTCTCGCAGAGGATCGTCGTCCAAGTTCTCCCAGCCCCGACGAGGAGGAGAACCGCCTAGAGAATCCATGGGAGCAACGACGAACTGCCTTGGTCTCTTCGAGGGGGAAGGGAACTGGCGAGGAGGATATAAGAGCGTAACTAGAGGGACCCATATGCGGGCACACATAGTGGTAGTGCCTCGTGCCCCGCGATGGTGTGGCTATTATTTACAACGTACTCATATTGTAGTACTACTACTACTACTACTACTTTCTCAACTAGTAGTGCGATGTATAGTACTTCTATAGTGTACCAACTTTCAACTCTTGAATCTCAAGGCCAAGGAGGTACAGTTGCAAGTGGAGGGTACTACTGTTCTCTAGAATTATCGTTGTACTATCATTGCAGGGAAAGTACACCTGCATAGTGCGTACTCTCTGTGCTCTATTCAAGCATGTAGCTGGCCTACTCAACCGCTCCTCTCACGCACACACTAGCAGCCTGTTTATCAGTGATGGTTACTATGGGGGTAGAACATTTGAGTTCTTTAATACAGTGAGACTAGGCTTTTTCTTCCATTTGTGGAGGTGTAATGGATCTCGTCGAACTTTGTTATTAGTTTGTTCTTTATGAATGAGGTGAGGCAAAGCTTTTGCCTCCGTTTCAAAACAAAAAAATCATGTCAAGAGGAATTTATTTTATAGTGCCGATAATGGAGTGAAGTCCATGCGTGCAATGCCACAAGCTACATAGTAGTAGAGTACTAGCACCCAGATTGTGGTGTGACATGTCCATTCGACTTAAAAAGTCAAACTACCAGTGTACAATATTGGCTCACAACAATGTTACTATTTAAAAAAGGCCACCACGCGTTCGGCCAGGACCGAACTCACAAAATGAGCTATACACTCATGCGACCACTAGTACTACTCGTTGGAGTACAACGCAACCTAGAATCTCCTTTTGTCGGTAGTACATTGTTCCTTACAAGAAACCACTAATAATGCCAAGAAACTACTAGTACCACTTACCAACCAGCCCTACCAAGAAACGACTACTCTACAAAGTGCCGTTATAGGCACGTTTCAACCCATGTCGCCCCTTAATTCAATGCCTTCTATTCTACCGGCAAGTTAGGAATTATGACTTGTGGGACTTACATGTCAGTCTGGACAAAAATCCGTGAGTGACCTCCTACCTCCGGCCCGTCCACCTAGTCACCCGCGGCCATGGGACGCAGCTACCGCCGCTGGCAGAAGGCAAGGTCAAAATTGTTGGCGGTGCGGAGCCCATCTTGCGGGAGCCCGGATGCCAGCTCTGTCCGGCGCTCGCGACCGCTAGCTAGCCAAGATAGCACACACCCTGCTGGATGCATCCAGATGCTTGTTTGCAAGGTTTGCTAGCTAGGTTGGCACAACGGTGCGGCGACATGCTCACGCGAGCTGCACTAAGGTTAGCCATTTGGCTCGAGCGAAGGCCAGTGCGATGGCTCGCTCGCGCGTGAGTCACGCTCGGGCCAACCAGCACGAAGGCCAGCGTGGCGTCCGACCCGTCCAGCGGAGTGGCGGCCAATTCGCTCATCACCAGCGCCACCAACAAACACGCATCAGTACTGTTTAAAGTAATGTTCAGGAAAAACAATGATTTGAGGAGGAAGAGCAGGATAGAAGGTCAGATGTGGATCCCTCGTGTTAATGGTGAAACAAAATGTGTTGGTTTAAGCTGCCTCGTCAGCCCGGACGTCTGGGCCACGCTATCATAAACGGGTTTAAACAATCCTCATCGGCACTAGGTAGTAGTTTTTTTGGCACGGATTAAGAAATTTTGGGTATATTTTTGCTATTTTTGTGTAAAATAGTTTCTTCCTAGGGCTGGTTGAAAGTGGTAGCTTTTTGTTAAATACTCTACATACTGTAAGTAGGAGCGAAGGTTAAGCTTTGGAAGCCAATAAGCACGGCTAGTTACATACTGCCTATGTGTACGTAATTCAAACTAAATATCAACCATGAGTGAGTAATATCTTGATGGAAAACTCAAAACTATGGAAATACTAGCATTTTTGCATGGTTGGAAATACTAGCAATATTCACGTGCCTTACAACGGATCGTAATTAGAATTATACGTATTCACAAACTTGATAGAAAACACTAATTTTGATATACATATATCACTAGAGATATATTATGCTTCAATCAAAATATATTCCTTGGGTTGTTTTGGTGAGGTGAGGGAGGGATGTGGTTGGTTTTAAGATACTAATTAAGGGTTTTTCTGCAAATTAGTAGAGAAGTGCGATGTTGTTGAGAAAAGGCAACAACTTACCTCATAGTTGTTAGATGTAGATCTAATGGTCAGAAATGACGGATGGTAGACACACCGTCATCACCAACTAAGTCTTCTGTAGGAGTACTAGCAAGATGTCCGTGCATTTCACGGAACATCAAGACACATTTTTTATAGAACACATGTTGTGATTGACCGATGCGGGAGTAAGCCCATGTGTAAAAACTAATGATATCTCGAGAAAGAGGAGAGATAAGGTGAGGAGGAGTGGGGCGTGATGGTGATTGGTGGTCGGACTGAGCGGAGGCATGGGGGTGGACCAATAATGATGGCAACGACCACCATGCCAGTTTGTTCCAGAGGCTTCCTTTGTAATTGCTCAATAATGAGGTTGTGAGAGATAATTAAGGATGAACGAGGGAAGTCCCTGTTTGCAAATGTGGAGAGAGGTGCGGGTATCTTTTAGTTTAATTTCTATCCGTCAAATATAGATCGGACGGTCTATATTGCAAGATGGCAGGCATGCCATCATCACCAACTCGGGTTTTTATAAGAGAGAAGCGATACATGTATGGAGATACAAACGTATTATCGATACTTGTTTCCATAAACTTGGATCTACATTCTATTCAACGGCTGAGCATGTGGGGCCTTAGCACGATGACTTCTCGACTGTGTAAAACAAAGGTTTTCTAGTCGCTGATAAGCAGGGGGTGACGGCGGCGCACTTTCGGCATCCCGTACTCCTAGTAGTCATACTAGGTGGTTTACGTACGTGTATATTTATTGTTTTTCATGTCTCATGTTCGCCGTACTACCACGACTGTTGATGAATAGACGGTAAGTTATTCACGAGAAAACCTTTGTTGAGCGTGTGTGCAAGAGAGACAACGTGCGTGTGTGATATATGTAGAGACTGAGGCAATGATAAGAGATTCTTTGTGTCTCTGTGTGTGGAGGATAGAGAGAGACAGACATGTGCACGGGGCTTTGTGTTGTGTAACATGGAGACACATAGACATAATCAGAGAGTGAGTGTGTGAGATACACATGCAGACATGTGGAGAGATGTGTGAGTTAGACAGATGGAGAATTTTGGTGTGCATGTGAGCTAGAGAGACACTACTGCAGGATGCTGCTAATGCGACACTACGATAAGAGACCCTTTGATAAACTATGTGTGATGCAATAATCGCAAATGGTGCTATATGAAAACCATCAGAAATGTGTAAAACGTTTGCGATGACAGAAGCATCAAACACGGTTCAGGCTTTATTTGCGTGTGCGATGAAGGGCATATGGTTCAGTTCAATGAACTATTTGCGATGAGGAGGAACAAAAGAAACGGGCAGCCAGATGAAGGCGTGTGCGATACATAGCATACAGATCACTCGGATGAACTGTTTGTGATTAGGCAACACAAAAGAAACGGTCAACTAGATCAAAGGTGTGTGCGGTATATGACATGCGGTTCACTCAGATGAACTGTTTGCGTTGAGACATGAGAACAGAAACGGTTCAAATGAACAAGATGTGTGTGATCCGAGGCAAACAGGTCTATAATCGGAGACGTGTGCGAAGACCGATAACAACACAGACGATTACTGCTAACAAGCCGTGTGTGTTGTGAGCAAACGATTGCTGGTATACAACTGTGAGTGATTGATGAAAACATCACTGACGGGTTCCATTGTTTAGTCCGTGTGCAATGTGATTTTCTTTGTCTGCACAACATCTACGCTCTGTCTACAGCATCAACATATACACTTAAAAAGACAACATTGCATAACCAAATTAAGCATACAATTACACAAGTGACTACACACATAACATTTCCACACACCAAAGAAAGCAATTACATGCATACTAAAGTAGGAGAAACGAGGATCTAATCATCTACTTATTGTTGTGACTACGCTTGCCATTGCTCTACTTTCGGCTGGATCCCTGGCCGTTTTGGGGAAGGAGGGACTTCCTCATGTCAACGATCTGCGTGTACATGTTGTAGCTCGTGTACGCCTCCTTGGCCGCGTACATGACATGAGCTTTGTCGAGTTTCTCCATCAAGGCCGAGTGCCGGACACGCTTGTCCTTGTTGCACGAATCCTTCATGTCCCTGTAGTAGGGGTCGATGATGGCCTCAGTGAAGTGAACCAATGAGTCCTTCTCATGCTCCTTGTTGCCCCTGATCTTGTAGTGGCCCTGGATGTCGACAAGATTCTGGTAGGCGATAACTGAATTCTTGAGCACCTTTACATCATTGGTGATGTTTACCATAGCGAACATGTAGTGGCCTAGTGGGGGCTGTTCACAAACCTGGCAAAACGCTTGCAAGGCCTTGTGGTCAGGAAGTAGTGGTAGACGAGGACGTGGTGGCGCATGCGCATCTGGGCGATGACGACCTTGGGACGAGACCCGGCACGAGCGCGGGTGTACTCGAGGTCGAACCCGACCACCTTTTACTTCTCCTCGGCAAGCAACAGCTCCATGATGTGGATGGAGTGCTCCACGCAGACCGGGTCGTTGGTGTACACCAGAGAGGTCCATGAACCTTCTGTGGGTGTCCACCATGGCATGCATGGTGAACTGCTGCTCGTCGTCGGCAGCCACTCAGAGCGCCATTGAAGCCACGTAGGATACCCTCTAAGAATTTCTCATGGTGGGTGTGCTTCTTGCAATGGTGGGGCGCGATCGAAAGGTTGAAGAGACACAAGGGTAGGTTAAATGGCCGCTGGAGTAAATGGGGCCCGGCTGGCCTGTAATCGTCACGTCTTGTCACAACATTCATAACGGAGGATTCCAGAATACAGTGCACGCTTGACAACACCGCACCCCAGGCGTGGGCTCAAAGAGCCAGTTCCCGTGCTACCGTGCTGTTTACCGCGCAAGCTTCCCGCCCGGCTAGTTTGGCCACGCGTCGGCTAGAAGAGGGACAAATCATGGGCGTTTATTGGCAAAAGGCTTTGTAAAAACGATGTGTGTGGAATAACTTAGGTCATAAGTTTACCCTTGGGTGATGAGGTCAAAGTTACACAGAAGGGTGATGATGGACACTCGAGTGCAATAATTAATTTTGCGCTCTATAGTGCACACGGTGGAAGAAACCAATGGTGTGCAATATTGTCGAAGATCGCAGTCGAGTTAGCTATACAGATCGTGTGCTGTGAGATCGACAAGGTAAACTGATTCGAGAATGGTTAATAAAATCTAAGACTATTGCATATTAAGGTCAAAATAGTGCTAGCAATATACGAGTCTCATACGATGCCATTTCAACGATTGTACCACAAAAACTCAAAATGTTACAAGGTTCAAATTCTAGAGTTATATGGCTCAAATTCGAAGATTTCAATGTTCAAACTGATATTAGAAATGAAATTCAGCTCATCAGCTGCAAACGCTCGCGCTGGTGCGCTAAGCATGCATATCAGAGAGGTTCAAACTAATATCACCGCTTCTAAGTCTGGCTTCAAAACCTCACAATTTTTGCAAAGGGGTCAGCCACTGAGAAGTCATGTATGAGGTTGACCCGATGACATCCGATTACGCTGTCATCTGAAGTTCCAAAATGAAATTCAGCATTTTTTGAGCCTACTCCATTGTGTCGCAGGCGCCGATGCTGATTAACAGACCATTCATTTTTGCAAAATAAATGTAGGTCAAACCTCATTTCCTGCAGCACCCTTGCTGTGAGAACAAAGAATCCGGCGAATATAATCTCTGGTAAGGTCCCTCGGTAGGAGTTCAAAGTAATTTTTGAGAGATGCAGATCTAGGCATTCGACGTGATTGTTATATTGTATCACATTATCCACCATAGGGCCTAATCTTATCTGCAAAAGAAGAAAATGTATCAGTGCCTACATGCAGTTTTGAACAGGTTATTTGGTTTGCAGGATTTGTAAAATGCACTAGCATGCCATCGTCGATCTGACATGATTAACATGGGCATTTGATTACATTCTAGAAAATGTAGCCTTCTTCACAAGATGTTGGAGTGGATGAAAAGTTCCCTAAGAAAACTAGTATAGATGAATCCAAAGGAGAAATGCTTATTGAATGTAACCATATGGATCGAGCAACCAATATGGGGGGAGCATGTATGTACTGAAATCCTCCAAAAGAACCTTCAGAAATTGTAGTATATTGTCATTGTAAACTTGGAAAACAGGTGTCACAAATTGAACTCCCTTATGGTTAACATTTAACAGGAAAGGAACATCACCTCGATATATAGCTTCTCCAGGCACGGAAAGCATCTCAGGAAAATCATAACTTGCTCCAGGTCGGGCCCGATAGATTCTAGTGCCAAGATCTTCAGTGTGCGCAATTTCGGGGTCAAGCTTGTCGAGATCATTTTCTGAATGACAGACGAACAAACATCTTCAAAATTAGAAATAATGTTAATTTGTAGAAGGATAGGTAGAAGGCAGCTGTTGTACCTGAACGGGTGTGGATCCAATAACAAGTTCGGAGTATTTGACAGACGATTAGCCCACCACTGTCAATTTTGGCGCATAAATGACATTGATTCTTGTTGGGCATTCTTGATCAACTACAAGTAATCTCTCAAGTGCATGTGTGTCCTGGATGACCATACCGTGGTCCACCTTTTGTGATGTCTTCCTGCTGCACCGGCAACACACATAAATAGTCCGAAGTGTCATGGAGATGATGTGGAAGGTACTCAACCCATTGATCGCCTGAAGACGAAGGTACTCGAGTGAAGTACAGCCACGGAGCAGGCACTCCATGTCACCCTTTGAGAGGCAGACGGCGACGAGCTCGAGGTGCTTTAGTCGTGGAAGAATAAGAGTGGGCACGTCATTAAGGGGCGGGAAATGACAGTTCTTGAACTTGGCGACGCGTGGCGTGGGCACGAGGTAGAGTGCAGATGTTGGCAGTGACCGCATACTCCCATCATGAAAAGTGAGCTCCTCGAGCTGATCTAGGGCGGGGGATCGGAACCTGTCATCAAGCAGTGCTCGGTCCTTGCCGTTGGAACGGAACTTGCCCATTCTAAGGCCTTTGGTTGGGCCAAGGTGACTGCCAAGGATCTTGGAGAATGCATCCAATCTTTTGCAATAGCCATGGCAGAGCTCGTGGGTGTCGATGAGGTCGAGAGGGCTGGAGTTCCATAGCGGGCACCACCGCCGGGAAAGGAGGGTTGTCCGCACCCAATATTTGATTGGGAGGAGGGAGATGATGACTCTCAACATATCATCGGGGAGGCTGCTGATTAAGTCTAGGCCTGCTGGACTTGCTTTCGGTTCTAGCTCACCCCGCCTCCGCTTGTTGGCAGCCCCGTTCTCCACCTCCGGAGTCTCCTTGTCAGTGGCGCTTTCTGATAGAAATGGGAGTACAGGGAATATTTAGTTAAAACAGGGCAATAGAAAAGTGTATTGGTAACTAGAAGTTATTAGGTAGGGATATAGTAAGAAAAGGGAATAACAATTGGTTGCTTAAATACTACGCAATTCTTTTGATATTGTTGGGTAAGCCAACATATGCAGATAGTTGAAAAGAAAACTTACTTCAAACAAAGTCTGGATGGATGATTTTGTCGGGGAAGTTAGCATATATCTCATGACCAGGCCATTCTATGTGCAGTGCAATTTTAGTGCCATCTTTCAGTACATAAAACTTTGCAATTTCATTCCAAAAGCCAGTGCCAAAATAGCAGTCACCACGTTCATCAAGTCTTACAGTAGAAACGATTGTAAATCCATGGTTTGTGTGCAGTATGACATTCATGGAGCCTTGATGTATGTAAACGGAAAAATTGTGCACTACATAATCTGTTGTATAGCGAGGGATGTCCTGCAGAAAATGGTAGGATTGTTAAAGAAAATATGGTAACATGCAAATATAAGCCCAAATTGAAAGAATTGTACAGCCGTTGAAATCAAAGGACAAAAGTCCATAATTAAACAGATAGGGTAAACATGATGTCATGGAAATATGAGAGTAATCGAAAGAACAATACATCATTAATTTGTCTAATATAGAAAGAAGAGGGGAAAAATCCCATTTGACGTATATGGTGCATGTGGCACCTTTTATGCAAATGTAGAAATATTTAGATTATGTTCGGGAAAGTAGGCCATGCCAAGCGATTTAGGGTGAGATTGAACATACCGCGAGTGTCCTCAAGTTACCTCGTACGATGAGATGGAATCTCTGGAGGCGGTCACCAAGTCCTGAAGTGTCGGCGCACTTTACATTCTATGAATGAAAGAAAGCCCTCAAATCAGCTCGAATAAAAATGAATTCACGGCGATTTCCGCCGGGTGACTAAAGGAGGCAGATGAACTGGGATAAGATATGAGATAATATCTCATTAAATTAGTTACATTGTCGCCCATGAGAAAGAACCCTCAGTATGGCAGATTCCCCAACCGAGCGGAGCTGGGTCGACTGCGAGCAGTGTCGAGAAAGTCGATGGCGATAGGCGGCAGCAAGCGGAAGTGGCGAAATGCGGTGGGCTTTGCCAGCAGCCTGGTGGCGGCGGCAGGCGTCGAGCTATGTGTTTACCGCCGCAATAGGCAGTGCCATGGCATAGACGCGGAGGAGCTTGTGCAGGTGTGAATGGGGAATGTCCGGGGGGGGCGGGGGGGGGGGGGGGGGGGTTGAGGGTTTTTGTTACATGGGAATGGTGAGGGTTTTCTTTTTTCTTTTTTGAATTGGGTGGTGACGGTTTTCTGTCCCACAAAGAATTTTGGGGCGATGGTTTGCTAGAGCGAACCGTGTGTGATTGACGTAGCAGGAAAAATGAAAGTCATTGCACGCGGTTCCAATTTTGGGAACCGTGTGTGACTGACGTACTACCTCCATCCTGGTTTATTGGTTCCCCGTTGTAATTTTTACCAAAATTTGGTGAAATATTTAACATACCCAAACATAGATAATAAGCATACACGTAGATAAGCATAGTTCAACCATAAGTAGTACATAGTTGATGTTGTGAGAGAGCGAGAGAGAGAGAGAGCTAGTGAGCGAGAGAGAGAGAGAGAGGAGGGGGATAGAGAGGGGTCGTTTGAGTGCAAAAGTGGCGTATAGATAGGGAGACAATGTTTTTGTTGTTCGAAAGTGGCCTATGTACGGAGATGCAAGGGAAGCGAGTCATCGTCTGTGTGATAGTTCATGAGATATCTAGAATAGATGGTGTAGAGAACAACGTGCAAGGTTGAGAACAATGATACAATAGGGAGCTATGGAAAGAGTCACGACATATATGTATATAGTGAAGGAGCTGGGGCGGGTCCGCATGTGGGAGCGATAGAAAGAGGAGAGAAGTGCACAAGGAGACAAAGTGTGCTTGTTTGCAGTGGGGGTGGTGTGTGAGGTGAGTGTGCGAGAACCACATAACTAGGGAGATAGACGTTTGGGGGCGACATTTTGTGTGTATGGGAATTATACACTCTATATAGTGTGTGTGCTTGGGAAAGAGAGATGCCGGGAGACCTAGAGAGTGGGGGAAGAGATGTGTGCATGCCCGAGAGACAAAGTGATAGAGACCTACCTATATTTGGATCCGGACATTAGAAGAGAGGGGGTGTTAATGTGCTCGTGTGTTCTTGTCCGGGGGAGAGAGCGAGTTGTGTGTGGGGGACGAGGGGGTGGCTTTAGATAAAGAGTGAGTTGTCTATATTTGAGAGACTTTAGCGTAATTGGGATATATATGATCAATAGTGTGTGCACTCATGGTTGATCAATTTGTTTCACAGTTTGGACTATGAGATAATGATACTTTTGAACATGCATGATATACTTTGAAGTACCATAATTACAATCCTAAGATTAGAATTTGAGTCCATCATTAGCTTTTGTAAGTCATTTAAACGGAGGTACATTTTTTAAGCCGGATTTCGAGATTTAAAATTCATATACCAAACCTAGAGATATACACATACGGGCATGTTCAAAATTTATAATCATCCATTTTATTCATACACATACACATTTTTGCTTTTATCATCATATTTAGGATAAACTCATTTGGAATTTCATTTGAATTGGACCATATGATAGTATTTGCTTACAGTAGCTCAATGATCCATATTTGAATTGAATGGACAATCTAAGTTTCAAGTTGGAGACATTGATTTTGGAAAGTTGCACTTTATTTGCGTGCAAAACAAAAAATTCTCGGCCATGATATCATAGTCGGCCGTACGAGCAAAACACTTAATTTCAGGCACCAAAAGCTATCAAACTTCCCGCTCACATCGAAATATCTCGTGCCCGAAAGTTTAGCCTTGTGATATTCCTGTTTTACCCCTGCCACATGAACGGAAAAGGTCTGCTTTGGTAACTCCATTGTTTTCCCCTCTTTGCCCCCAACATGCTTCCCCAGAGCCCCTCCCTTCCCCTCCCTGAAGGAAATATGCCCTAGAGGCAGTAATAAAGTTGTTATTTATATTTCCTTATATCATGATAAATGTTTATTATTCATGCTAGAATTGTATTAACCGGAAACTTCATACATGTGTGAATACATAGACAAATAGAGTGTCCCTAGTATTCCTCTACTTGACTAGCTCGTTAATCAAAGATGGTTAAGTTTCCTAGCCATAGACATGTGTTGTCATTTGATGAACAGGATCACATCATTAGAGAATGATGTGATGGACAAGACCCATCAATTCGCTTAGCACTATGATCATTTAGTTTGTTGCTATTGCTTTCTTCATGACTTATACATGTTCCTATGACTATGAGATTATGCAACTCCCGAATACCAGAGGAACACTTAGTGTGCTATCAGACGTCACAACATAACTGGGTGATTATAAACATGCTCCACAGGTGTCTCCGATGGTGTTTGTTGAGTTGGCATAGATTGAGAGTATCATTTGTCCCTCCGATTGTCGGAGAGGTATCTCTGGGCCCTCTCGGTAATGCTCATCACTATAAGCCTTGCAAGAAATGTGACTAAAGAGTTAGTTACATGATGATGCATTATGGAACGAGTAAAGAGACTTGCCAGTAACGAGATTGAACTAGGTATGAGGATACCGACGATCGAATCTCGGGCAAGTAACATACCGATGACAAAGGGAACAACGTATGTTGTTATGTGCTTTGACCGATAAAAATATTCATAGAATATGTAGGAGCCAATACGAGCATCCAGGTTCCGCTATTGGTTATTGACCGGAGATGTGTCTCGGTCATGTCTACATAGTTCTCGAACCTGTCGGGTCCGCACGCTTAACGTTAGATGACGATTTGTATTATGAGTAAAGTGATTTGATGTACCGAAGGTTGTTCACGGTCCCGGATGAGATCACACACATGATGAGGAGTCTCGAAATGGATGAGACGTAAAGATCGATATATTGGAAGGCTATATTCGGATATCGGAAAGGTTCCGAGTGACTTGGATATTTTTCGGAGTCCCGGAGAGTTACGGGAATTCGGCTTGGGAAGTACTGGGCCTCAATGGGCCATACGGGAAAGGAGAGAAGGGCCTCAAGGGTGGCCACGCCCCCCCATGGCAAGTCCGAATTGGACTAGCGAGGGGGCGGCGCCCCCTCTCTTTCCTTCTCCCTCTCCTACTCCTTCCCTCTCTCCCCTCTTGGAAAAGGAAGGGGACTCCAACTAGGATTGGGAATCCTAGTTGGACTCCCCCTATAGGCACGCCCCTCCTAGGCCGGCCTCCTCTTCCCCCCTCCTATATATACGTGGGCAAGGGGGCACTCCATAGGCACTCCAAGATTTGTCTTAGCCGTGTGTGGTGCCCCCTCCAGAGTTTTCCACCTCGGTCATATTGTCGTAGTGCTTAGGCGAAGCCCTGCGTTGGTAACTTCATCATCACCGTCACCACGCCGTCGTGCTAACGAAACTCTCCCTCGGCCTCAACTGGGTCAAGAGTTTGAGGTACATCACCGAGCTAAACGTGTGCAGATCGCGGAGGTGTCGTGCGTTCGGTACTTGGATCGGTTGGATCGCGAAGACATTCGACTACATCAACCACGTTACTAAACGCTTCCGCTTTCGGTCTATGAGGGTACGTGGACACACTCTCCCCACTCGTTGCTATGCTTCTCCTAGATAGATCTTGCATGATCGTAGGTTTTTTTTTGAAATACTATGTTCTGCAACAGGGGCATCCGAGCCAGGTCTATGCGTAGATGTTACATGCACGAGTAGAACACAAAGGAGTTGTGGGCGTGGATATATACATATTTCTTGCCGTCACTAGTTGTTTCTTGATTCGGTGGTATTGTTTGATGAAGCGGCCCAGACCGACATTACATGACCGCGTTCATGAGACTGGTCCTACCGATGTGCTTTGCACACAGGTGGCTGGCGGGTGTCAGTTTCTCCAACTTTAGTTGAATCAGATTCAATGAACATGGTTCTTTCTGAAGATAAAAAAGTAATCACTATACCACGTTGTGGTTTTTATACCGTAGGTAAGAACGGTTCTTGCTAGAAGCCTGTAGCAGCCACGCAAAACTTGCAACAACAAAGTAGAGGACGCCTAACTTGTTTTTGCAGGCATGTTGTGATGTGATATAGTTAAGACGTGATGATATACAATTTGTTGTATGAGATGATCATGTTTGATAACCCACAAGTATAGGGGATCGCAACAGCTTTCGAGGGTAGAGTATTCAACCCAAATTTATTGATTCGACAGAAGGGGAGCCAAAGAATATTCTCAAGTATTAGCAGCTGAGTTGCAATTCAACCACACCTGGAAACTTAGTATCTACAGCAGAGTGTTTAGTAGCAAAGTAATATGATAGTGACGGTAACGGTAACAAAAGAGTAATGAAAGCAAATTAATATTTTTGGTATTATGTAGTGATTGTAACAATAGCAACGGGAAAGTAAATAAGCGTAAACCAGTATAAGGAAAGCTCGTAGGCATCGGATCAGTGATGGATAATTATGCCGGATGTGGTTCATCATGTAACAGTCATAACATAGGGTGACACAGAACAAGCTCCAATTCATCAATGTAATGTAGGCGTGTATTCCGAATATAGTCATACATGCTTATGGAAAAGAACTTGCATGACATCTTTTGTCCTACCCTCCCGTGGCAGTGGGGTCCTAATGGAAACTAAGGGATATTAAGGCCTCCTTTTAATAGAGAACCGGAACAAAGCATTAGCACATAGTGAATACATGAACTCCTCAAACTATGGTCATCACCGGTAAGTATCCCGATTATTGTCACTTCGGGGTTAACGGATCATAACACATAATAGGTGACTATAGACTTGCAAGATACGATCAAGAACTCTCATATATTGATGAAAACATAATATGTTCAGATCTGAAATCATGGCACTCGGGCCCTAGTGACAAGCATTAAGCATAGCAATGTCATAGCAACATCAATATCAGAACATAGTGGATACTAGGGATCAAAACCTAACAAAACTAACTCGATTACATGGAAAATCTCATCCAACCCATCACCGTCCAGCAAGCCTACAATGGAATTACTCACGCACGGCGGTGAGCATCATGAAATTGGTGATAGAAGATGGTTGATGATGACGATGGCGACGAATCCCCCTCTCCGGAGCCCCGAATGGACTCCAGATCAGCCCTCCCGAGAGGTTTTAGGGCTTGGCAGCGGCTCCGTATCGTAAAACGCGATGAAATCTTCTCTCCTATTTTTTTCTCCCCGAAAGAAGTTATATAGAGTTGGAGTTGGAGTCGGGAGGTCTCCAGGGGGGCCATGAGGTAGGGGGCGCGCCCTCCACCCTTGTGGCAAGGGTGTGGCCCCCCTGGTCTTCATCTTTGGCGAGGATTTTTTATTATTTATTGTAAGATATTCCGTGGAGTTTCAGGTCATTCTGAGAACTTTTTTTTTCTGCACATAAAACAACATCATGGCAACTCTGCTGAAAAGAGCGTCATTCCGGGTTAGCTCCATTCAAATCATACAAGTTAGAGTCCAAAACAAGGGCAAAAGTGTTTGGAAAAGTAGATACGACGGAGACGTATCAATGTTTTGTAACAGTTATCGGCAACTAGTAGGAGCCATATGGTTGTCACTTTATTGTATGAAATGCAATCGCCATGTGTCGGTGTCAAAACCGGCGGATCTCGGGTAGGGGGTCCCGAACTGTGTGTCTAGGTCGGATGGTAACAGGAGGCAGGGGACACGATGTTTTACCCAGGTTCGGGCCCTCTTGATGGAGGTAAAACACTATGTCCTGCTTGATTATTATTGATGATATGGGTAGTACAAGAGTAGATCTACCACGACATCAGAGAGGCTAAACCCTAAAAGCTAGCCTATGGTATGATTGTTGATCGTCCTACGGACTAAAACTCTTTGGTTTATATAGACACCGGAGAGGGCTAGGGTTACACAGATTCGGTTACAATGGTAGGAGATCTACGCCAAGCTTGCCTTCAACACCAAGGAAAGTCCCTTCCGGACGCGGGACGAAGTCTTTAATCTTGTATCTTCATAGGCCAGGAGTCTGGCCGAAGGTATAGTCCAGCCATCCGGACACCCCCTAATCCAAGACTCCCTCAGTAGCCCCTAAACCAGGCTTCAATGATGATGAATCCGGCACGCAGATTGTCTTCGGCATTGCAAGGCGGGTTCCTCCTCCAAGTACTTTATAGAAGATTTTGAACACAAAGGTAGTGTCCGGCTCTGCAAAATAATTTTCCACATATTGCCATAGAGAGAATAATATTTACACAAATCTAATCTGTTGACATATTCCGTAGCATGACATCACACCACGGCCAAGTCTTTATTCGAATCGTTTTACTATCCCACCGCAGCGCGTTTAGTGAGGCGGTTTCCTTGGCACGTCTTGTTAAAACAGAGATCGTGTCCCCTTATTCCGGGATTCTCATCAATACGGGTGTGGGTAACCCAACCGCGCCATTGACTACGGCGCTTGGGAGATAAGCGAGTTTTACCAGGCTGGTGGGGTGCATAGTCGCGTCCGCCCATATAAGGGGATAAGGATCCACCTTTTCATCCACGCCTTCTTCCTCCTTTGCCTATCCATTTCCGCGCACTCAAGCTCCAGCGCCCAAGTCCGCACACCCCACCTCAACCTTCTCCAGCCATGTCCGGAGCGGGAGGCAACTGGATGGTCTCCTCCGTCATGGAGGGACACATCGAAAGACTGAGGAAGGCCGGATACTTGTCTAACGACATTGCGCACCGGCTTCCCGAAGAGGGGCAGCTCATCCCCACCCCTAGGCCCCATGAGAGGGTGGTGTTCCTCCCCCATTTACTCCGCGGACTAGGCTTCCCTCTCCACCCATTTGTCCGGGGGCTCATATTCTACTATGGCCTCGATTTTCACGATCTGGCCCCGAATTTTGTCCTCAACATCTCGGCGTTTATCGTCGTGTGCGAGGCTTTCTTCCGCATCCGCCCCCATTACGGCCTATGGCTCAAGACTTTCAATGTCAAGCCGAAGGTGGTGCGCGGCACCCAAGCGGAGTGCGGAGGCGCCATGGTGGGAAGGATGCCCAACATCCTATGGTTCGAGGGCTCCTTCATGGAGTCCCTAAAGGGGTGGCAGTCGGGGTGGTTTTACATCACCGAGCCGCACGACCCTGAATGGGTCGCAGCCCCCGAGTTCCGATCCGGACCGCCTACGCGGCTCGCCTCCTGGAAAGAGACGGTCCTGTCGTGGGGTAAAAAAGGAGGGCTAACCGGACTCCAAACATGCGTCCAAACCCTGGTGGACAGGAATCTCAAATTTGTCAACGTAGTCCATGTTATGCTCATCCGTCGGATCCTCCCGTGTCAACAACGGGCTTTCAACCCGTGGGAGTTCGACCCGGCGCGGCACCGAACTCTGAGCAAGCTCTTCGACATGACGTATGAAGATGCCTGGAAGGTGCTTTTCAAGGGCGCCGAGCCTCCCGCATCCGCTACCGAGGATCGCGGATTCAGCACGCAGCGTCACGCTCGTGAGGTAAGCTGTTTTCACCTTTTACAGGGTATTAGTTTTTCAGAGTTTGCCCCCATGCGGGATCTAAGTTCCCTTACCTTTGACAGGATTGGCAGGAGACGTCCGGACAGATCAACTGTCCAGCTCCTATTCCCGAAGGCCCAGCGGACGCTCGCTTGGCGAAGCTGCTGGTTCCGGCACCTTACGTGGTGCCGGAGAAGAAGGACAAGAAGAAGGCCACGGGGACTCGAAAGAGTGCCCGGCGCCAGGAGGTGTCGGATTCACCATCCGACGACTCCTAGGCGCACTCCTCCCATGAAGACGAGGAGGAGGAAGAAGAGACCTCTCCCCCCGAGCGGGGGGGGGGGGGAAGAAAAGGAAGGCCGCCCCAACCGGGGAGGCCGAAGGGTCCAAGAGGGGGAAGACCCCTCTTCCGGACTACACCAATGCCGACGACGGCGAAGAGGAGTTGCCGCACAGGGCCAAGCCCCTGGCGAAATCGTAAGTATCCGGATACCAGAGTGATTCATAGTATTCCCACATTGCACAACTTTTCCTTACGTCGAACATGATTGTGCAGTCCGCCCAAGGCCGGGCTCGATGAGTCGTCGAGCGGCTCCCTGGACTCGCCGGATGTGAATTCGCTTCCAACGGCTTCCGCCCCCCACCCTACGGACGGCGCCGAGGTGGCGTCCCAACAGGTTCCAAGCCAGGAGGAGGTGGTCCTGGAGGCGCCGCAAGGCAACCTCCCGGACTCCAGGCGTAAAGGGGATAGAACCCCCAAGGGCTCCAAGTCCGGCCTTGAGCCGGATACCACGCCAGAACCTTCAACGGTCCGGACTCCAGTAGGGAGCCTCCTTCCAAGAGGAGCAAGCCTACCGAGCCGGTGACCTCCGTCCAACCGGAGGCACCGGACAATTTGCTGGAGACGCTTAACGGCGCCTCCATCGACGAGGAGCACCGCACTGTTATGAGTGTGGTCATCTAGAAGGTTCGGTCCGCCAAGAGCGGACTGACTGAAGCCTGTGCTAGCGTTCTAACAGGCTTTGAGGTAAGTAAAGAATATGTAAAAATATTACCGCATAGACAGTAGCCCCTGATGCTCTGTTCGGCGTTCAGAAAGAAAAGCCGAATAGAGGATCTAATAATCGCAGGAGTGTAACATAATCAAGTCAATATGCGTATGCAGGCTTCGCTGCTGGCCTCTGCTGCACTGACTGCGGAGGTGGATACGCTGAAGCAGAACATCAAGCGGTCCGAGCAAGTGCTAGGCCTAGCCAATTAGCAGCTCGAGGAGAAGGAAGGTAAGAAATACCTTATTGAAATATGTGAAAGGTGCAATTGCAAAAAGTGACAGGATTAACGCGGCTATTGTAGGGGCCACAACTAAGGTGGCGACTGTCCAAGGCCGAAAAGAGGGCGGCCATGGAGCGCACCGAGCGGGAGAAGCATGAGACACAGGTTGGCGAGGTGCGGCAAGAGCTCCAGGATCTCATGAAAAAACATGAGAGTTTGGAGCTTGACTCGAAGACGCGAGAGTCTGAGCTCGCGGCGGCCATTGAAGATGCCAAGTCTGCCAAGGCCGAAGCCCAGAAGGCCCTCCAGGAGGTTGAGGCAATAAAAAAGATAGCGGCGGGTAAGGCATTCTTTATGCAAAGCAAGCACGTAAAAGTGAATTACTTGTCACTTACCCGAATCCGGAGCTCTCCAGGAGCATTCACAGATTTGCCCCGTGGCGTGTCGGATGCCGCCGCCTTCTACCGCACCGAGGAGGGAAGCTCGACGGAGAAGGTGTTCTGGTCTCAGTATGCTGAGGCCGAACACCCGGTGCCCTTAAGCGACCAGCTGAAACAGCTGCTCGAGCTCCATAAGGTGGTCGAACAGGCCATGAAGGGCCTCATAGTCCGGCTGTGGCCTGGAGAGGCCGTGCCTGGGAGCTACTTCGGGCTGGTGAGGCGGCTGGTGGAGGCCTGTCCAAGGCTCGAAGTCATCAAGCGCTTCGTATGCATCGAGGGTGCCCGTAGGGCGCTTGCCCGTGCGAAGGTGCACTGGGGCAAGCTAGATGCTGAGAAGCTTTTGAAGGCGGGCCACCGCCGGGCAAGGAGCATCGCAAGCCCGGGATGTATTCTGAGGGCGTTCTGAAGGGTGCCCGCCTTGTGGCGGATGAATGTTCCATGAATGTAATTTTTCAGTGAACTCGCTCATTTTGTCCTGTGCGTTGAAAACTTGTTCATGTGCGCTAAGCAATGGTTTTTGAATTTAAAATATTACCTTCTGTGCGGCCGTTTATCAAGTTTGAGAGATGGCGAGTCGTCGGCTTCTACCCCCATGGCATGAGTGCTGGGGTGTTCGGGATAAACATGAGCGCTCTTTTTCCCATTCTTGGGTCCTTCGAGGGAGGCGCTCAACACAACAAACAAGGCAATCAGACTATAGTGCTTGAACACTCTCACTTAGCCATAGAATTCTATAATTTTAAATTTCGGCGAAGCCCCTAGTGCTTGGAAGACCGAGTTCGGGGCGCTATCCATGCCTAGGCCGGAGAAAGCCGACTCCTCGCTCTAAGCGGCATAAGTCTATAGGGACTCGAAAACCTCTCGAACAGCGACCAGCTGTCGCCTCATCATGACGGTCGGTTTTAGCTTTCTCTACTGAGGTGCTTAGCCCAGCTCAACTGGGGCACAATCGCAGTAGTTCTCCTAGTGCTACCTTAGCCGATATGACGGAACGTAAGGTACCAAAACATAGGAGCCGGTCAAACCCAACTATTGACCCAAGAAATGATTCGGAGCCGATGCATATAATGCTATAAGTTCGGGGTGCCGCACTTGTGAAAGTGTTCGAACTTCCCACACCATGTTGTGGGGTACTTAAGCCCCTGGCATATTGGCCATACCAAAGTGTACGGGTGCAACATGTCATTAATGAACATATATTCATAAAAAAGAGGTAATGCAATAATAGACGGAAGCTATGCATTGTTATACAAAAGCTGTGATCAAAGCAGAATGATACAAATATTGCGATAAGAAAAAGATGGGACTATCAAATATGTCCTTTCCAAAGGCGAGCTGTGGAATGTTATGCGAAACAGGTATACCGCTCGTTATAGAGACCACCTTAGAGTTCCGTAGTGCGGCGTAGCTTTCTGCTTCCCTGGTTGTATCATTTGTGCGGCAATTGTACTGCCGGACAAGCCTTCCGAAGAATGGAGTCCTGAAAATAAGAGAAAATTAAGAAATCGGCAGCCCCTAGTGCGGTTTAAGCCGCGTTTCGGGCGTGCCGTGATGGTGCCCCTCCCCCTGTGCCCATGGTATTTCTAGAGCGTAGTTATGTACGCGCAACACTGGTTTCGCAAGTTCGCGAGGGTTGGGGTTGGGGCCGCATTGCTACGCTTGCTCGGAACGTGCCAGGCGGTCTTGTTGTAGATTACTCCGGGCGCGCTTGACGGTGTCCGGACGTTTAATGGCCGGACTGGAGAATTGCCTTGAGAGGCTGCTTTGTACTTCCGCTGCGATTGCCGCCGTATGCTCCTCCGTTCGGAGAGAGCATTCGGTGTTTCCATTGACCGCGATGATGCCTCGAGGGCCTGGCATCTTGAGCTTGAGGTATGCGTAGCGTGGCACCGCATTGAACTTGGCAAATGCGGTTCGCCCGAGCAGTGCGTGATAGCCACTACGGGGGACTATGTCGAAGATTAACTCCTCGCTTCGGAAATTATCCGGAGATCCGAAGACCACTTCAACTGTAACTGAGCCTGTACAGTTGGCTTCTACACCTGGTATGACGCCTTTAAAGGTCGTTCTGGTGGGTTTAATCCTCGAGAGATCGATGCCCATTTTCCGCACTGTATCCTGATAAAGCAGATTCAGGCTGTTGCCGCCGTCCAGAAGGACTCTAGTGAGGTGAAATCCGTCAATAATTGGGTCTAGAACCAATGCGGCGAATCCGCCATGACGGATGCTAGTGGGGTGGTCCCTTTGATCAAAAGTGATCGGGCAGGAAGACCATGGGTTGAACTTTGGGGCGACTGGCTCCATCGCATATATGTCCCTTAGCACACGCTTCCGCTCCCTCTTGGGGACGTGGGTTGCGTATATCATGTTCACCGTCCGCACTTGTGATCAGAGCATATGGTTTTATACATACTTGCGGTGAAGCCTGTATTTACAAGAAAGTGAGTGGGAGCACTACAGCCTTTCTGATAAGTACGTGTGAATGACATATTGTTGATCGGAAATAATGTAGAATTTTATGGAAAACATAAATGACTGTTTGAAAGGAGTTTTCCAAAGAAAGACCTCGGTGAAGCTACTTGCATATTGAGCATCATGATCTATAGAGGTAGATCAAGACGCTTGATATATTTTTCAATGAGTACATACCTTGAAAAGATTTTGAAGTAGTTCAAAATGGAACAGTCAAAGAAGGAGTTCTTGCCTGTGTTGCAAGGTATGAAGTTGAGTAAAGACTCAAAACCCGACCACGACAGAAAACAAAAAGAGAATGAATAGGCATTCCCTATGCCTCAGCCATAGGTTCTATAAAGTATGCTATGCTGTGTACCAGAACTATTGTGTACCTCACCAAGAGTTTGGCAAGAGGGTACAATAGTGACCCAGGAGTGGATCACTGGAGAACGGTCAAAATTATGCTAAGTGGAATAAGGATATGTTTCTCGGTTATGGAGGTGACGAAAAGTTCGTCGTAAAGAGTTACGTCGATGCAAGTTTTGACACCGATCTGGATGACTCTGAGTCTCAATCTGGATACATATTTAAAGTGGGAGCAAGTAGCTAGAGTAGCTCCGTGCAGAGCATTGTAGACATAGAAAAATTTGCAAAATACATACGGCTCTGAACGTGGCAGACCTGTTGACTAAATTTCTCTCACAAGCAAAACATGATCACTCTTTGGGGGTTAATCACATAGCGATGTGAACTAGATTATTGACTCTAGTAAACCCTTTGGGTATTAGTCACATGGTGTTAAATCACATGAAGATGTAAACTAGATTATTGACTATTGGTGTTAAATCACATGATGATGTGAACTAGATTATTGAATCTAGTGCAAGTGGGAGACTGAAGGAAATATGCCCTTTAGTGATAAATGTTTATTATTCATGCTAGAATTGTATTAACCAGAAACTTGATACATGTGTGAATACATAGACAAACAGAGTGTCCCTAGTATGCCTCTACTTTACTAGCTCGTTAATCAAAGATGGTTAAGTTTCCTAGCCATAGACATGTGTTGTCATTTGATGAATGGGATCACATCATTAGAGAATGATGTGATGGACAAGACCCATCTGTTAGCTTAGCACTATGATCGTTTAGTTTGTTGCTATTGCTTTCTTCACGACTTATACATGTTCCTATGACTATGAGATTATGAAACTCCTGAATACCGGAGGAACACTTAGTGTGCTATCAAACATCACAACGTAACTGGGTGATTATAAAGATGCTCTACAGGTGTCTCCGATGGTGTTTGTTGAGTTGGCATAGATCGAGATTAGGATTTCTCACTTCGATTGTCGGAGAGGTATCTCTGGGCCCTCTCAGAAATGCTCATCACTATAAGCCTTGCAAACAATGTGACTAAAAAATTAGTTATGGGATGATGCATTACAGAACTAGTAAAGAGACTTGCCAGTAACGAGATTGAACTAGGTATGAGGATACCGACGATCGAATCTCGGCAAGTAGCATACCGATGACAAAGGGAACAACGTATGTTGTTATGCGGTTTGACCGATAAAGATCTGCGTAGAATATGTAGGAGCCAATATGAGCATCCAGGTTCTGCTATTGGTTATTGACCGGAGATGTGTCTTGGTCATGTCTACATAGTTCTCGAACCCGTAGGGTCCGCACGCTTAACGTTCGATGATGATTTGTATTATGAGTTATGTGTTTTGCTGTACCAAAGGTTGTTCAGAGTCCCCGATGAGATCACGGACATGACGAGTTGTCTCGAAATGGTCGAGATGTAAATATCGATATATTGGAAGGCTATATTCGGACATCGGAAAGGTTCCGAGTGATTCGGGTATTTTTCGGAGTACCGAAGAGTTACGGGAATTCGCCGTGGGAAGTAATGGGCCTTAATGGGCCATACAGGAAAGGAGAGAAGGGCCTCAAGGGGTGGCCGCCCCCCCCCATGGAAAGTCCGAATTGGACTAGGGAGGGGGCGGCGCCCCCCTCTCTTTCCTTCTTCCTCTCCTACTCCTTCCCTATCTCCCCTCTTGGAAAAGGAAGGGGACTCCAACTAGGATTGTGAATGTGCGTTATATCGACTAGAGGGGGGTGAATAGGCGGGCAATTTTTATGAATTCTTCACTGTGGAATTTGCGGGTGAGGAAATTCCAGAGTGAAGAACTACTTGCAGTGGAATAAGTACTCAGAAGTAAACATAACAGAACAAGAGCATGCTCTTCATGATGAAATGAAAACAAGCACAGAGTACAGAAAGCGTAAACACATGATAAATAGAATGAAGACAAACAGGCTAAAGAAATTGAGTTGAGGAAATAGAGAAAGTCTTCAGCCAAAGTCTTCAAACAGATATGTACAAGCACACAACAGAGAGATGAGGAAATAGAAGGGTTGAGGAATTGGAACCAGGTAGCTTGCTGAAGAGAATGATTTGGTAGACCAGTTCGAACTGTTGTGACAGTTGTACGTCTGGTTAGGGTGGCTAGGTATTTAAACCTGAGGACACACAGTCCCGGACACCCAGTACTGAACACGTAGCTCAGGACACTCAGTCCTCACCGTATTCCCCTTGAGCTAAGGTCACACAGACCTCGCCCAATCACTCGTGGTAACTCTTCGGGTGACTTCCAAACCTTCACAGACTCGGTCACTCGGCAATCCACAATTTCCTCTTGGATGCTCTAGACCATGACACCTAACCATCTGGAAGATGCACAGTCTTCAAAGGTAACAAGCGTCGGATCCACGCAGGATCAATCTCTTCAGTGATGCTCAATCACTTTGGGTTTGTAGGTGTTTGGGTTTGGGTTTTCCTCACTTGACGATTTTCACTCAAAGTTCTCAGAGGATGGGATGCTCTCAATTGACAAGTGTCAGTTTCTGTCAGAGCAGCCAACCCGCTAGGGGTTGTAGGGGGTGGCTATTTATAGCATAGGGAGCAGCCCGACATGATAAGACATAAATGCCCTTCAATGATATAACCGTTAGGTGGAAGGATATTTTGGGACAGCTGGCGCGTAGCACAGCAACGGTCGGAAATTTGACTAACAAATTCCTCAGTGCTATCATGTTCCACTCTTGTAGGCAATCCGTACTGGCGAATTCCTAACTCCTTAGTCAGAACAAAGTCCTCAGAGACCAGAAGAGCTTCGTCTCTGTCACTGAAGAAATTGACTAAACTGTATGAGATTTCCAATGGCTTCACTCGAAGGGATTGGTAGGTGTAGAATTTTGAGTTGAGCATCACTTGGAAATTTTTCCTTAGTATTTCCTCGACCCCATTTAATAGTACGGTGTTTCCTATGACTCAAGAAAGAGAAAATGAAACTACGAAAACAAAAGTCTTCACGCTTCATGTTCCTTGAATGAATACCACGTCTTCAGGATCACACCAATTTCTTCACTTTCAAAGTCTTCAGAAATCCAAAGTCTTCAGTCGAAGAACTTCATTTTTAGGGGTCGACTTTCTCTGTAAATATCAAACTCCTTAAAGTTTTATAGACCTGTGTGCACTCACAAACGCATCAGTCCCTTAACCTATAAGTCTTCAATACACCAAAATCACTAAGGGGCACTAGATGCACTTACAATCTCCCTCTTTTTGGTGATTGATGACAATATATGTTAAGTTTTCAATGGGGATAAACATATGAAGTGTAAATACTGAAATTGAGGAATTTGATTGCAAGATATAGAAGAAATCCCCCTGAAGATGTGCATAGTGAGGAATTTGCTTTTGAAGCAATGCACACTTGAAGAGTAGAATCATGGAGATCTCCCCCTATATCTTGTAATTCATACACGCGTTTAACATATAATATGAAGAATTTGAAATGCATGATGAAATATGGTGACTGATGTAATTCAGCATGCATGTATTAACATTAATGAGGAATAAGCATGCAGAAAAACTCAGCAAAAGTATAAGACCACCATAGAGTTTAAGTTTACAACTCGATCCAACAAAGTCCTCAAAAGAACGAGAGTTGTAACTTAGAAAAAATGCCCATATAAGTAGACCCGCTTGAAGACTAACTCAAATTTCTCCCCCTTTGTCATCGAATGACCAAAAGGATCAAAAAAGAGGACTAACGCCCCTGAGGAATGTCATGTTGATGGAGGAGCGCCAGCGTTGTTGGGGTCATTTGTTGTTGGAGGGCCTGCCGCAGTGTCGTCCAAGTTTTCATACTCGTCGGTTTTGCGTGATGAAGAATAGGAGCTGGCCACCAAGGAAGGAACTTTGACCTTCTTGAATTTCTTTGCTGGAGGTGTAGACCAGTCAAAGTCCTCCTTGAGACCCATTTGCTTCAGATCTTTTTCACCATACAGATGTGATAAGCCCCATTTGCTTGAGACCCATTATGTGTAGCAGTCAAGTTGTGAAGAAGATAACCAAACTAACGCTTAACCCATTTATGGTTTCGATCCACCTTTTGGTGAAGACCAAGAAGCAGCTCACGGTCAGTCATCACCCTGGGAGCTAAGGCTTGAGGATTTGGCTTGGATGCATTTGCAGCAGAATCATGAGTGGCAGAGTCATCATTAGTGGAATAAGATGCAGCTTTGCGAAACTGACCATCCAATGCACGAATGCCTTCATCAATGACAGCAGGTGCCTTGCCCTTTTCATCAGCTGAGGAATATGCCTGCTTGAGGACTTCAATTGGGGGCAGGTAGCTGAGGTGATTCTGAAAATCAGCCCTGTAGTTTAGTGAATACCTTGTTCTGAGGAATCTCATAATCCAAGGAGCATAAGGCTTGAACTCAAACGGAGAGAGTGCAACATTGGCCAGACTTCTTATGAAGAAATCATGCTAATTGACAGGAATGCCATATATGATGTTGAATAGCAGATTCTTCATGATGCCAACAATTTCCTCATCAGACGAGTCGTGGACTTTGATAGGACTCATTGTCCTCGTCAGAATGCGATAGACTGTTCTGGGCACATACAGCAATTCCTTCATGAGTAATTTGGTCCTTGGGGCTTGACCGAGCTTCAGGGGCTTCATTACCACTTGCATGTAATGGGAAGTGAGTTCAGGCTCCTGGTACAGGCAACGAGCTCCTTCAAGGGGTGGACTGAAGGGCATGGCGTGAAGTAATTCAAAGGCCGGTGCCTTATAATGAGTGTTATCGGTCATCCAGACCAATAGCCAAGTGTTGATATCATCAGCATCACCTGTGATGTGCAGTGTTGCATAGAACTAAAGAATAAGCTCCTCATTCCAATCAACAATGTCAGAGCAAATGTTGAGGAGGCCTGCATCATGAAGCGCACTAAGGACAGGAGAGAAGCAAGGAAGTGATTCCATGTCCACGTGAGGAATATGCTCGTGGTAGAAGACATTATCCTTGTTGAACAGCAGTGACGAATAGAAATTGGCCTGGCTAGCAGTCCAGAAGCGCTTCCTCCTAAGATGAGCAAAGTCATAAGGACTGTAGTCCGTGAAGAATACATGCTCACCGAAGAAGTCATCAGCCCTGAATTGTTGCTTCTTTTAGAAAGGATCCTTTGGCTTGGGCTGAGGAGTGTCAGTAAATTGCATCACAACCTCAGGGATCATGATCTCAGGTTCCGCAGGCTGAGGAATTTAAGTTTCTTCTTCAGTGGCAGTCTAGGACTTCAATTCTTCATTTACATTTTCTTCAGCACTAGTGGCTGGGATGTCTTCATGGACAGACGGTGTGGCATGAGGTTCTTCAGATCCCAATTGTACTTCACTAGTGACAGGGGACTAAGGAATTTGTTGTAGGGGTGTGAACAGAGGAGAATTGGGGTGCTGACTTTCCCAAAAGTCATCGTTCAACACTGGAGTTATGCACCCAATGTCCACATCCTCTTCTTCATTCATTTCTTCAACGCCGGCCACTTCAGCAATAAACTGAGGCATGGTCGATGAGACTATTAGGGTTGAAGGGATTGCATCCGCTTCAATTTCTTCATCCAACTACTCTGAAGAAGCAACAGAAGGAATGTCTTCATCGAATCCGCTTTGGATCATGTATTCTTCATCAAAAGGTACAAGGTCCTTTGATGGCATGGATGAGACAGGAACAACATCAATTGGATTTTCAAACGAGCTGGTCAGCGGCTTCATCTTCTTCGAAGCTGAAGAATCTGATGCAGTTGATGCCTTCCTTTTCTTCACAGCTACATGCTCTGCAGCCTTGGTCTTCTTCACATCTGATGCAGATGGAAGGATCGGAGTTGGGGTAGGCGCAGGAGGAGCAGAGGAATTTGGTCCAAGATCTTCAGGCACAACTAATGCAGTTGCCCTGACTTCTTCATTTTCTTCAGGCACAACACTAGTGGTTGCCCTAGCAATTTCTTCAGCGGCTGGAATGCAGTCATCATCCCTGGTACTAGCATTTTCTTCAGCAGCCTGACTATCATCAGCGGTGCTGCCATTTTCTTCAGTAGGTTGATCAGATGCTTCAGCCTGAGGATTTTCTTGTTGCATTGGGGCTGCAACATTGGAAGTGAACTGTTTAGTTATCTTTACAAATATGACTTTGGCTCCAAGCTAGTCAGCATAGTAGTGATCAAATTCATCACTCAGTTTCTTGAGCTCAGATTGAAGAGCAACAAGTTCTTCAGGTGAAAGCTTCCGAACGTTTTGCTTCAGAAAGAGCTCTTTCTTGTACTGCGCTTTCTTCACCCTCCTTCCCTGTTCAAATTTCCATTTTTCTTCATCAAGGAAGTGAGTCAGCACATGACTTTGACCAGGAGTGAGGTTCAGCTCAGGCAGATGGGTGTTGGAGTCCTTGTGCCATAAGTCAATGAAGTTTAGGATCAACTTCAGATCCAGCATCAATGGCACATTGCTGCCTTTGGCTCTAGTGGCCCTGTGTTGCCTATCTCTGATGATTTCAATGAGTTCTTCATCATCAGCTTCGTCATCTTCGGACGGTACTTGAAGGCGACTGCTTCTTGTGAGGACTTGGTCGAGAGCCTCGTCCAGCAGTGGACTTTGTCTTCAGCAGAGAGGGGCCAATTGATGAATTTGGTGCAGCTAAAGAACTAGCAGAAGCTCCTAAGGCAATAAAGATTCATGTTGTCCTTTGGCACGAGGCAAGATATGCAGGTGCTGAGGATTTTGACGGAGGAGCTGAGAACTTTGGAGGAGCTGGTGCGGCTTGAGGAATTGGCCATGAGGGCTTAGCAGAAGTTGGCCTTGAGGGCATTTCTGAGGAGCTTGGTCGTGAGGGCATTGAAGAAGAAGGAGCACTGGGCTTATGTGCGGGCTTCTTAGGCATGGAGTTCTTCGGCTTGCTAGTGGAGGCCTCAGCAGTGGCAGCATCAGTAGAGTCTTCATTAAATTTCCTCACTGCTTCCTTAGCTACTTTGGCTAGCTTGGCCTGGCACTTGGCCCATTCATCAGGATAATCCTCACCATGCTTGAGGCTGGTGGGACCAGCTTCTTGGCCAGGTGCCAATGGAGGTCTTGGGCATGAAGGATTAACAGCGTATTTTTCATATACTTGGGAGTAACATATCTGTACTCCCTCCATTCCCGTGCCCATCTCCTCTCTATCCTTTGTATGCGCACCTTGCGCTGATCTTTGTCCTCCTTGCCATGTTTGGCCTCATCAGGAGTGCAATAATCTTTGTAGATATCCTCAGGGATTTCAAACGCAATGTTGACCTCAGGCCGCTTTCCTCCCTTCTGTGGTTTCTTGCCATCTGCCATTTTCTTCAGTTGAGGGTTTTGAACGACTGAGTTCTCTGAAGAGATATGCAAGTTTTCTTTGAGGAACGCTGCGAATGAGTTAAGTTGATGAGAACCTAGAGATTCAGCAGCAGACATGTGTACCTATGATCAAAGTATAGTTGCGAGGAATTTGGAGAGGTCATATGGATTCTCAGAAGGTTTTGCAGTAAGAAGAAGTTTAAGGAATTTGACCGGATGAATCTTGAGGAATTTCACTAAGCATTCTTTGACTTAGGTTCCAGAGTTGTACAGATTTGAAAATCCACACAATTGAGGAATCTTGAAGAAAAATGTTGCTTAGAGAAACAGATCAAGAATAGATGATAGGTGAGGTGTCCAATGTGTGAGGATTTGAAGAATAAACACCTTTTGAGGATTTGAAGAAAACATCCGAATCAACAAGGATAGTAAAAGTAACTTTTAATTACCCTGGATGAAGAACACGACGAACTAGGAAGTGTAGATTTGAAGCTCGTTGGTTCAGATCTTCCATGCCCTAACTTGGCTGAGGAAGACAGCTACGGCGGCGCCGGAGTGAAGAAATCCGCGTCCGGCGCGAGTACGGTGGCGACGAGGTCGAGGCGATGAAGCTCTTCCTCACCGGCGGTGATGGAAGTAGCGGCGGCGCTAGGGTTTAGAGCTTTAGCGAGCGATGAGGTCGAGCGGAGTAAAAATGAAGTGAGGAAGAGAGAGGGGTATTTATAGCCGAAGTGAAAAAAATGCTCGCCCGAGGAAATAGGACGAATGTGCCCCTGAACCTTCTCATTTGCATGACATGTGTCACCCACGTACTGAGAGGTGACGATCGTGAGTGAAAAGGATAAATATTATCATGGAAGGTGTAACAATTTGAGCGGCAAAGGCCGAAAATTCAGATAAGATAAGTTTAAAGTTACGTTCGCAATTTCTTCAGCTGATAAGGACACAGTGAAGATTTTCAACGAGTTTCAAGAAGAATGCACATGAAGAATTTGTGAATAGACTAGATTGAGTTAAGCATAGAGGGGGAAAGGGTCCAATCACAATCACTTAGCAGAACAAACAACTTGAAGAAATAGCAATAAGTGAATGTTGTAGAGGACATAAACTCATATATACATAGCAAATGCAGAAAAACGACGGAAATAGAGAAGACATTGCAAAGCTGAAGAAATTGAATAGCTAAGGAAAAAGTCAAATTGAAGATTTTCAATTTTTGGTGGTGGCGTGACCCACCGTATAAGAATGATGATTTCAGACACTGCGTACAATTGTCGTAGGGTTCTGAGAATCAAATTCTTCATTAATTTCTTCACACTTAGAGTGTTATTGTTCATTTATTGAAGAAAAATGTTTCTTCATGTGTTGCACATCTAAGTCATCAATTTTGCATAAGTGTTAGGATGAGTGTCCTTTTCAAAGAACATTCGAAGATTCTAGGATAATTAGCTCACACCACAACTTGCTAAATCTCTTCTCATCCAAGGGCTTAGTGAAGATATCAGCTAGCTGTGCTTCAGTCTTCACATGCTCAATAGAGATGTCGCCCTTCAACACATGATCACGAAGAAAATGATGACGAATCTGAATGTGCTTTGTCTTCGAGTGCTGAACTGGGTTATGAGCAATATTGATGGCACTCTCATTGTCACATTAGAGTGGCACATTCTTCATGTTCACGCCGTAGTCCTTGAGAGTTTGCTTCATCCATAGCAGTTGAGCATAGCAAGCACCAGCAGCAATGTACTCAGCTTCAGCAGTAGAGAGTGATACGCAGTTCTGTTTCTTCGAGGACCAACAGACTAAGGATCGTCCGAGGAAATGGCATGTGCCAGATGTTGACTTGCGGTCCACATGGTCACCAGCATAGTCAGAGTCTGAATATCCAATGAGATCAAAAGCCGAGCCCTTGGGGTACCATAATCCAAGTGTTGGTGTGTGAGCTAGATATCGAAGAATATGCTTCATAGCCTTATGGTATGATTCCTTCAGTGTAGCTTGAAATCGGGCACACATGCAAACACTAAGCATAATATCTGGCCTAGATGCACATAAGTATAATAAAGAACCAATCATGGAGCGGTATACCTTTTGATCGAAGTCAGTACCATTTTCATCAGTGCATAGATGGCCATTTGCGGGCATAGGGATTTTGACTCTTTTGCAATCTTGCATGCCGAATTTCCTTAGTACATCCTTGACGTATTTCTCCTGAGATATGAATATGCCATTGCGGTGTTGACGAATCTGAAGACCTAAGAAGAATTTCAATTCTCCCATCATAGACATTTGATATTCTTCACTCATCATATAGGCAAATTCATCACTGTAACGTTGGTCAGTACAGCCAAAAATGATATCATCAACATAAATTTGGCACACAAACAATTCACCATCATAAGATTTAGTGAAAAGAGTTGGGTCAAGTGAACCGGGTTTGAAGCCTTTCTTCATGAGGAATTCCTTCAAGGTATCATACCACGCCCGTGGGGCCTGCCATAGAGGTCCTTATTGAGTCTGAAGACTTTGTCGGGATGCTTTGGATCTTCAAAACCTGGGGGCTGAGTAACATATGCTTCTTCCTCAAGCTTACCATTGAGGAGTGCACTTTTCACATCCATTTGATATAAGATGATATCATGATGGTTAACATAAGCAAGTAATATGCGAATAGCTTCAAGTCTAGCAACAGGTGCAAAAGTTTCATCAAAATCAATTCCTTCAACCTGTGTGTAGCCTTGAGCTACAAGTCGTGCCTTATTCCTCACCACAAGGCCATTTTCATCTTGCTTGTTGCGGTAGATCCACTTTGTGCCGATGATATTGTGTTTGCGAGGATCTGGATGTTTGACCAATTCCCAGACGTTGTTGAGCTCGAATTGATGTAATTACTCTTGCATAGCTTGAATCCACACAGGCTCCAGAAATGCTTCATCTACCTTAGTGGGCTCTGTGATAGAGACGAAAGAAAAGTGCCCACAAAAGTTAGATAAATGTGAAGCTCTTGAGCATGTGAGAGGACCTGGAATGTTGATGTCACTGATGATTTTCTCAATTTGCACTTCATTTGCAACGCGAGGATGAGCGGGTTGTCGTTTAGGAATTTGATTAGTATTTTCTTCAGCACCATTTTCCTCAGGTGCATCAGCATGACGTTCTTCATGTTCTGGAATGACTTCTTCGGCAGATTCTTCAGTAGGAATGACATCCTCAGTAGCCTTGAACTTAATAGATTCCTCAGGAGGTATTTCATCTGTCATAGGAGGTAGGTGCTCTCTTTGCAAGCCATTAGTCTCATCCAACCGCACATCTACAGTTTCAACAACCTTGTGGTGATAGGTGTTGAAGACTCTGTAGGTGTGCGAGTCCTTATCATACCCGAGCATAAAACCTTCATGTGCTTTCGGTGCAAATTTAGAATTGTGATGAGGATCTCTAATCCAACATTTAGCACCGAAGACTTTGAAACAACTCACATTGGGTTTCTTGTCAGTGAGGAGTTCATATGCAGTCTTCTTGAAGAATGTGTGAAGATATACCCTATTGATGATATGGTATGCAGTATCAATTGCCTCAGGCCAAAAGCGAGGAGGTGTCTTGTACTCATCAAGCATAGTGCGGGCCATCTGAACAAGAGTCTTGTTCTTGCGCTCCACGACACCATTTTGCTCAGCAGTATAAGGAGCAGATAACTCATGAGTACTACCAAGTTCATCAAGATAGTCATCAAGACCAGTATTCTTGAACACAGTTCCATTATCACTTTTGATGTGCTTGATCTTCACACCAAAGTTGGTTGAAGCCCTCGAAGAAAATCGTTTGAAGACTTCCTGCACTTTAGTTTTGTAAGTGATGATATGCACCCATGTATATAGAGAATAATCATCAACAATTATAAAGCCATATAAAGATGCAGCATTAGTAAATGTGGCATAGTGAGTAAAGCCAAAGAGATCCATGTGCAGCAATTCAAATGGTCGAGTAGTAGTCATGATAGTCTTCCCTGGATGCTTGGCCTTGGTCATCTTTCCAGCTTCACAAGCTCCACACAAATGCTCCTTGAGGAATTTGACACCCTCGATGCCAATGACATGCTTCTTCTTCGCGAGCGTGTGCAGATTCCTCATGCCAGCATGACCAAGTCGTCGATTCCATAGCCAGCTTTCTAAAGCTTTTCCAAGTAGACATGTAGCAGGTTGTGGTCCTGTAGAGAAATCAACAATATACAAATCTCCTCTCCTAAAGCCTTCGAAGACTTTGGAATTGTCAGCTTCCATGATCACAACACAACGTTACTTGCCAAATACAACAACCATATCAAGATCACGAAGCATTGAGACAGACATGAGATTGAACCCTAAGGAGTCGACAAGCATGACTTTGTCCATGTGTCGATCCTTTGAGATTGCAACCTTACCTAGACCCAATACCTTGCTTTTTCCTTTGTCAGCATAGGTGATATGCTTCAGATGTGATGGACATAAAGCAGAGTCCATCATTAAGCTCCTGTCACTAGTCATGTGATTTGTACATCCACTATCGAGGACCAACTCAGTGGCCTTTGGTTGATCATCCTGCAGATGAATTAGTGCAACTTATGAACTCATATACTTCATCCGTGAAGAATATGGTATAAATTTCATCAGATCAATTTCATCAACCAATAGAACAGATAAAGCAGTATGTGGACCTGAGAAATGAAAATTCATTTCTTCATGATTAGCTTGCGTCCTTTCAAGCAAATTCAGGTCTCCAGCAAATTTTTCAGATGATTAAGTTCGCCCAGAGACCTGACCCTGCATAAGAGGTTAGTTCTTTTTCTTCACCACCCACATCTGAAGGGGTGGCAAAGAGTTCATCATTCTGCGAGCTCCATAAGAGAGAGGTGGCATAGATGCCAATCCACTTTGTTTCACATAAGAGGGGTTAGGGTAAGCATAAGAGTAAGCAGAGAAATTCTTCGAGGATTTATGAACATAATGATTTGAAGAATAATGCACATATCCATAATCCTTAGATCTTCCCTGCGAAACAGACGGGTTAGCATGATGATGCTCATATGAGGACTTTGATCCTTTTGAGGAATTTGATCCACATGAGGAGTTTGGTCCGTATGAGGACTTGGATCCATATGAAGAATTTTGTCCATATGAAGAATTTGATCTGGGGTTCCTATTCTTCACACGTGGTGTCATGATGACATTCACCTGAAGATTTTTCAAGGCACCTTTTGGGAACCCAGATTTTCTTCGTAGGAGAACCGTTCCTGCAGTTAGTGCCAACATATCTAGCAAATACTTCACCATTCTGATTTTTGAACAGTTTATAATTGGAGTCAAATGACTCATCAGAAGAATATGAAGATTCACATGTAAAGCCAGATAAAGTAGATGGATCCACTGAAGGTCCCTTTGCAGCAACCCATGATTTTTTGGGATACTTCTCAGATTTGAAGTAGGTCCCATCAGCATTGAGTTTCCTCTCAAAGGCAATACCCTGTTTCCTAGGCTTCCTGTTGAGGATCTGCTTTTTAAGCACATCACAAAGTGCCTGATGCCCTTTGAGGCTTTTGTACATGCCTATCATATACAATTCCATTAGCCCTGCATCATCAGTGATACGAGCAATGCCCTCAGATGAGGAATTAGTGATAGAAGAGGCAGTTGATGAATTTGCAGCAATGGAAGCATTTGAGCATTCAGGTGAAGAATTAGCAGTTTCACGCTCAATGCACTTCAAACATGGAGGAACAAATTCATCCTGAGTAGCGCTGATCTGTTGAGCTAGTAATGAAGATCTTCATAACTCACTCTTAACTGCTCAAGATCTTTCTTTCTTTGAAGAAATTCATAAGAATGCTTCTCATGATCAGATAGGAGAGTGTTATGATGACTCTGAAGATTATTAAACTTGGACTAGAGTCCGTGAAGACTTTCAGCCAATGCTTTGGAATGATCCATTTCTTCACCCAACATATCGTCGCTCTCATTTAGCATGTTTTGAATTTTTTCCAAAGCTCTTTGTTGTTTAGTGGCAAGGGAAGCAAGTTTGACATAACTGGGTCCAAATTCATCACCAGATTCATCATAACTGGACTCAGATAAGTAGCATTCAGTTACCTTGGCACCTTTTGCCATAAGGCATGATGCAGAGGATGATGATTCTGGATTGATAGTCATAGCCTTGCGCGATTCCATGACGTCCTCGAACCAGGGTTCATGGTGAGATCGATGACTTTCATAGACCTCAGAGAGTCGGTCCCGGATTAGTTTCACATGGCTAAGATGATAACGTTCCTGAACTAGTTTTGTGACTAGTTGGAGCAGATGATGTCCTTCGCCGTGAGGTTGAGTAACATGTACTTGTGAATATCATCAGCCTCCGCCATCTTGCATAGTTCAGTGAGACCAATTTCGGTGATGGTCCAGAGTTCGCTGTTCATCACCATGAGGCGCTTCTTTATCATGGCCTTCCACTTGGGATAATCATGACCGTCAAAGATGGGGCATGTAACAGTCTTCATTCCTGTGGTTGACATAACTAAAACTCCAGGCGGTTAAACCAAAATCACACAGAACAAGGGAGTACCTTGCTCTGATACTAATTGAAAGTGCGTTATATCGACTAGAGGGGGGTGAATAGGAGATTTTTATGAATTCTTCACTGTGGAATTTGCGGGTGAGGAAATTCCCGAGTGAAGAACTACTTGCAGCGGAATAAGTACTCAAAAGTAAACATAATAGAACAAGAGCATGGTCTTCGTGATGAAATGAAAACAAGCACAAAGTACAGAAAGCGTAAACACGGGATAAACAGAATGAAGACAAACAGGCTGAAGAAATTGAGCTGAGGAAATAGAGAAAGTCTTCAGCCAAAGTTGTGACGCCCCCGATTTGACCGCACACTAATCATACACGCAAACGTGCACGATCAAGATCAGGGACTCACGGGAAGATATCACAACACAACTCTACAAATAAAATAAGTCATACAAGCATCATATTACAAGCCAGGGGCCTCGAGGGCTCGAATACAAGAGCTCAATCATAGACGAGTCAGCGGAAGCAACAATATATGAGTACAGACATAAGTTAAACAAGTTTGCCTTAAGAAGGCTAGCACAAACTGGGATACAGATCGAAAGAGGTGCAGGCCTCCTGCCTGGGATCCTCCTAAACTACTCCTGGTCGTCGTCAGCGGGATGCACGTAGTAGTAGGCACCTCCCGAGTAGTAGTAGTCGTCGTCGACGGTGGCGTCTGGCTCCTGGGCTCCAACGTCTGGTCGCAGCAATCGAGTATAGAAAGGGGGAAAAGAGGGAGCAAAGCAACTGTGAGTACTCATCCAAAGTACTCGCAAGCAAGGAGCTACACTACATATGTATGCATTGGTATCAAATGGAATAAGGGTATCATATGTGGACTGAACTGAAGAATGCCGGAATAAGAGGGGGATAGCTAGTCCTATCGAAGACTACGCTTCTGGTAACCTCCATCTTGCAGCAGAAGAAGAGAGTAGATGGCAAGTTCACCAAGTAACATCGCATAGCATAATCCTACCCGACGATCCTCTCCTCGTCGCCCTGTTAGAGAGCGACCACCGGGTTGTATCTGGCACTTGGAAGGGTGTGTTTTATTAAGTATCCAGTTCTATTTGTCATAAGGTCAAGGTACAACTCCAAGTCGTCCTGTTACCGAGGATCACGGTTATTCGAATAGATTAACTTCCCTGCAGGGGAGCACCACATAACCCAACACGCTCGATCCCATTTGGCCGGACACACTTTCCTGGGTCATGCCCAGCCTCGGAAGATCAACACGTCGCAGCCCTACCTAGGCACAACAGAGAGGTCAGCACGCCGATCTAAATCCTATGGCGCAGGGGTCTGGGCCCATCGCCCATTGCACACCTGCACGTTGCGAGGGCGGCCGGAAGCAGACCTAGCCTAGCAGCCGTTCCAGTCCAATCTGGCGTGCGCCGCTCAGTCGCTGATGTCATGAAGGCTTCGGCTGATACCATGACGTCGAGTGCCCATAACTGTCCCCGCGTAGATGGTTAGTGCTTATAGGCTAGTGGCCAGACTCAGATCAAATACCAAGATCTCGTTAAACGTGTTAAGTATCCGCGAACGCCGACCAGGGCCAGGCCCACCTCTCCCCTAGGTGGTCTCAACTTGCCCTATCGCTCGCCACAAAGTAACAGTCGAGGGCCGTCGGGAACCCAAGCCCACCTCTACCAGGATGGAGCCACCTGCCCCTTCAGCCCCCAACCCCGAACAGTACCATATGTAATGTAACCGTGCAAAGTATATAGTATATGCCCGTGATCACCTCCCGAAGTGATCACGGCCCAGTAGTATAGCATGGCAGACGGACAAGAGTGTAGGGCCACTGATGATAATCTAGCATCCTATACTAAGCATTAGGATTGCAGGTAAAGGTAACAACAGTAGTAGCAAGGACAGGCTATGCATCAGGATAGGATTAACGGAAAGCAGTAACATGCTACACTACTCTAATGCAAGCAGTATAGAGAAGAGTAGGCGATATCTGGTGATCAAGGGGGGGCTTGCCTGGAAGCTCTGGCAAGAAGAAGGGGTTGTCCTCGATGTAGCCGATCACAAGGGTATTGGCAACGGTCTCGGAGCCTACCAGAAAGAAGTAACGGAGGGGGAACACAATAAATAATAGAGCAATCAAATGTAACACAAAGCAAGACGCGGCAATACGTTGTGCTAGGGGTGGCGTAATGCAGGGATATGTGATACCAGCGAAGGGGGGAAACATCCGGGAAAGTATCCCCGATGTTTCGTGTTTTCGGGCAGATGAATCGGAGGGGGAAAGTTGTGTGTTCGATATGCTAGGGATGCGTGGTGGACGAACGGACTGCGTATCCGGATTCGTCTCGTTGTTCTGAACAACTTTCATGTACAAAGTTTTTCCATCCGAGCTACCATTTATTTTATATGAATTTCTAAAGTCTAAACAATATTCTGAAATTATTTCTAATTATTAAATTCGACAAAAAAGGAATAATGACGTCAGCATGAGGTCAGAGTGATGTCAGCAGTCAACAGGGCGTTGACTGGTCAAACTGACGTGTGGATCCCACTGTCATAGACACAAGGTAGTTAAACAGTATAAGACTAACTAATCTAGTTAATCAGGTTATTAAGCATGTTAATTAATTTAATTAATCATATTACTAATTAATTAATTACTTTTTATTTACTTTTTCATTCCTTTTTTTATGTTTTACTGGGGCTGTCCCACATGTCATAGGGTACAACTAAAGCTAAGTCTAATATAAATTAGTCTAACAAAGGGGCTTGTTTAACTAGGGATTAGCCCCTAAGCTAGCAAAGGGCCGGCCACACTCAGAACACACATACGCTGCACACACACACCACACGACACACTTGGCCATGGCCGTGGCCATGGCCAGTAGCAGCAGCAGCCGGTAGTAGTGGGCAGCAGTAGTACCAGCAACAGAGCAGCATAGCAGCGGCCTAAGCACGAAGCAGCAGTAACAGCAATTAGCAGATATAGCAGTAATAAACAGCAGCAGAGAGCAGCGGCACAAGCAGTTCAGCGCAGTAGGCAGCGGCGAAAAGTAGCAGTTGCGGGCGCAATGCACGACGACGCGAGTGGCGGGGTACGGCCAGGGGACGGCCGGTGCACGGCCTGTCGCGGCCAGGGTGCGCGTGATGGGTTCGGGTAGGTGCACGCAAGAGCACGGGTGCGGCCACGGTGAGGTCCGGCCATGGCGGACGACGGAGCTCGGTGCTTGTAGGCTTCAGTAGTACGGCACGAAATCGACGGGAAAACAAAGGGGAAATCGAAGGGAGCTCACAACGGGGCTGTAGGGCAAGTCAGTGTGCTCGGGGGTGCGTCGGGGATGGACTGGAGTAGCGGCAATCGACTGCAGACGGAGACGATGTACATAGAGATGACCAAGTTGATGGCTAGCGTATGAGACATCCCGGCTCGAGTCAATGCTCGGGATAGACGGAGTCGAGGGTGGTGGTCCTCCTGGACATCTTCTCCGGCGACAGGGAGGCCGGTGGCCATAACAACGACGGCGGCCATGGAGGGCGTCGTTCGGTTGTATGTTGTGGAGGAGAGAACGGCGCGAGGGAGGAGAAGGGAGAGGGCTAGGGTTTGCTAGGGTTTGGGGGGCGCGGCGATGCCTTGAAGGTGTCGAGGAGGTCGGGGATGGCGCCACACACAGCCAGGCGCAGCCATGGCCGGCGGATGGCCGCCACGCCCTCCCCCGTCCTCTGTAGCGAGAGGAGGGGATGGAACGAGGTGGGCTAGGCCGTGTGTGCACCGAGGCCACTAGGGCCCATGTGCACAGTAGATCTCTAGGCCCATATTCTTTTTATCCTTTTTTGTTTTGTATTTTTGACACCATTTTCTATTTTCCTTTTGTACCAAACGATTTTTCGTGAACATGAAATTTGGCACATAAAAAATAGGGATTATTTTGAGCTAGCAGAAAAAGTTTGGGGGCAATTGGAGTTAAATAAATAATCATTAATTTTGAAAAGGCCATTTTATTCATTGTTGGACCACTTATTAATTTCTCGGAATTTACTTGTGGGTCAAGTGAAGTTGGTTTCAACATGGCAATGATCAGGGCAATCTGTAGCGTATTGTGAACATTTTAGATTTACGGTTTGAAAACTTTTATCGTTTAACTTTATTTCAAATGTGAATTCGATCGGGATTTTAATCATCGCGAGATTGATAACAGTCATCGTGTTGACGTGGCATCATTAGTAGAGGGTTATTGTAGTCTAATTATCCGGGCGTCACAATTCTCCTCCACTACAAGAAATCTCGTCCCGAGATTTAAGAGGGGAGTAAGGGGGAAAGTTCTGGTTACGAAATTCTAACGAATTTTCTCGGTCTTGGTTGCTCTTCTCGAAGAGGTCGATCCATACCGCTGATGTCTCCATTCCTATGCATCAATGCATCATGATAAAGTTGTCGTCCTTCCTTTAGGATCTTCCCCGTACTTACAATAAGATAAGAAGGGAGCTCTGGGAGAACGGACCCTTGCAAAGTTGACTATCTAGTAGATAACATCGGGGAAGGTGGCGGAGAGTAACTCTCGAATTGAAACCTTAGAAAATATCAAGAGAAAATTAAGAAGGTATCATGAGAAGTTTCTAGCGGGCGGGCGATCGTTCAGTGCCTGAAACAGGGCGTGAAAGGAGGTTCGTAGCAACGGGAATAAGTATTGTGTCTGATAACAGAGTTGATGATCTCATCGGAAGGTGGCTCATGAATTACGTTTGAGGCCACGCGCGAGGAATAACTTTGGGAGCAGGGGGTGTACATGAGAGTCAGGTTTCGCTCCCGTGGAACTGTGGGTTATCGGCCCACCATGTGGGTTAAAAGTAGAAAGGCCGTTGACATCTTGCACGGTCATGTAAGCAAGGCATGTCAGAGGTTAGTCTGTTGGTTATGTCGACAACAACATCGGTACCAATGGCGAGGGACGAAGAGAACCATTTTCCTGCTCGTTGAACGAGGCGGACCAATAGGCAAAGTTCTCGTCCATCGGTGGTTACCAGAATGTCATCAACCAAAGTAACAGGGTCTTACTGACAGAGTGGTACAACGAGGTGTTAACATAAGCAGGGAAATATTATTGCTTACATAATATAGATCACAAGAAAGGTCAAACCAAACAATGGAGAGAAAAATATGATTATCAGATTAATCAGAACAATGGAAAGGAAAATGTGTTTAAACACATATTTCAAGGGTATATCCTTCCCAAGGACAAGGAGAGCACGATATCCATGACAGGATATAATGTAGAAAACTCTTTAGGTAAGGGGAGAGAAATTTCAGGACATTACCCATACAACGGTGTTTGAATAATTGAGCAGGAAACATTTAACATTAGGCTTTAAATGTTCTTGTTGAAAATTGGAGTACATATATATGTTTCGAGATAGCATTGACATGGTCTTCATGCAAAGGTCAAACTTTGGAAACACAAAGGATCCATCAGGAATAACTTGTAGAATAAGTCTTACAATTTCCTCATGGAAGAATGGATAACCTTGCTGAAAAGGAATCTCTAACCATAGGGCCTCCGGCCGGGTGTGCTAAGCACGACATCCTGGATATAAAATATGGTACTCCAAGGTAAAGAAGAACAAATGTTGGATAGCAAGGAACTCAAGGTAACACAGAACACGGACAAGTTTGTGTTGAAGGGAAGGCAATAAAGTTGTCGATGATAACACAATTCATCGAGGGGCAAGGATGGTATTTCTCATCATGACTTCGATTGATATCCTAGAAGAGCTCAGAATGCTGATGATGATCACGACACAATTGTTGAGAGATTTCATGAAGATGTAATCCATCGGCGATGACATCAAGTCAAGAGAATGATGAAGCGAAAGGTTATTGGAACCATGGGTACGGCACAAACTCGAAATCAAGCTTGTGGTTTAAGGAGAAATGATATGATGAGGAAACTCGACGTAATCTTAGCTCATCATCGACAATTGTGCTTCGGGAAGAAGGACCAGGTAGCACAGTTAAGAGCAGCACGATAAGGATATAGCCGATCAAGCAAGGAATGACTTGAAGGATTATTAAACTCATAAGCAACAAAAATTATTTTGGGTTATTGAATCAGAGTGCGGACTCGATTCACTATTCGGTGTTCTCGGTTGACGAAAACCCAGAACCTAGGAACAATTGGATCCGGTGAGTGATAATAGTTGATGAAGAACCCATAAGAAGTTATGATGTCCCATGATATTCCCGAGATACCAGGGTGTTATACTCGACGGTAGATCAAAGTAAAGGTTGGATTGGTGTATTGGTCCACACAAGACAAGTGCTTAAACTTGCCCGAGAAATGGGATCAAAGAAGAACATATGGTCGAAACCACGATTGCAAGGATCAATTCACAGATACCAAATGATATTATATCAAGGGGATAGTTATTATTTCAAGAAGCTTCCATGATAGGATATACATCGTGTCCATGGGCATGAACACAAGTTCAAGGTCGACTCCCACTTCTTCAACGCATAACCTTTCATTCACTTCTCACTTTCGAAGAAGTTGTAGTGTTGAAATTTTATCTGGCAAAATACCAGAAGTGTATGACTCGTGAAAACTTTCAAGTTCACACGGTTTAGAGAAGGCATATGTTCAACCCATAGGGGCTTCTTAGAAACATATACCACAAGTTTCAAGAGTAAATATCACAAGCTCGAAAGTAGAGCAAGGTTGAGAAAGTAGATGATACAATTTACCAAAGGCATTATGTATCCGAGGGAAGGCTCACAAGGTTATTGAATATGAAGGATGCTGTCGGATAAAATCCATTAAAGGATCTGCCGGTCCATAACAGAGCTGATGTGAGCATCGGCACACAACCAGAGGAAGTAACACTGCAAAGGCATTGGATTATGGAAACAACTGACTAATCTAGAGCTCAAATGCAAAGGAATTATGATTTTCAAATCAAGGGATCAGAAGCATTGTTCTGATTAGGGATGGATAAGTTGAATAGCCTTAGGGGTACAATCGACGGCAATTGGATTTGTTGAGAACCAGCTTATGTTTAAAATGACGTCTGAGCCGGAAAGATAATTTAAAAGGATCAACTGATGATTGCGTGCATTCGCACTCATGTTGAATCAAAGGGATCAAAATGATGGTGCCTAAGGATACTAACGAATATTGCCAGACATATGGAAATCATCCATCATGCAAGCAGACAAGTATTGCAGAGCAATAAGCTACTAAGGATTTTTGGAGGATCAAATAGTATTTCGATGACCATTGTGAAACACATGAACAACTGGGGGATGAGCGGATACTCGATAAGTGCGAGAATTATCCGTAGGGGTATTCAGGTGACAAAGAACAGCAAGGCAGTAAACTCAAAGGATTATCGAAACAACGACGAGTATTTTGGGGTATCTTGTAATAACAAGACCAACTGGGAATAAAAGTAAGAACGACAGGTGTAAGTATTTATCCATAGGGATTTTTCGGTGGTAGGGAATTGCAAAAGCAACAGGCGCAAGGTCTCGAGAAAATATCGAAGAGTATTGTCAGAATCTTCTGTTAAAGCAGTCGATCATCCATAATGAAAGGGCTCTCCAGCAGGAAGTGGTAACGAGAACCTAGAGTTAGATTTTAGCAAAATCATTTAACCCGAATAGAAGAGAGATCAGAGTCCCAGAGTATAGACGAGGAATAAAAGATCCTAATACCATCCAATGGCGACGTGCGCCCGTCAGACGCACAGCCATGTTAGTAAAAACTTTTTCAATGACTAGACTCGACTTCGGCCAAGTAGTTGGAAAGGGGGATTCCTACAGGCAGTCGGCTCTGATACCAACTTCTGACGCCCCCGATTTGACTGTACACTAATCATACACGCAAACGTGTACGATCAAGATCAGGGACTCACGGGAAGATATCACAACACAACTCTACAAATAAAATAAGTCATACAAGCATCATATTACAAGCCAGGGGCCTCGAGGGCTCGAATACAAGAGCTCGATCATAGACGAGTCAGCGGAAGCAACAATATTTGAGTAAAGACATAAGTTAAACAAGTTTGCCTTAAGAAGGCTAGCACAAACTGGGATACAGATCGAAAGAGGCGCAGGCCTCCTACCTGGGATCCTCCTAAACTACTCCTGCTTGTCGTCAGCGGGCTGCACGTAGTACTAGGCACCTCCCGAGTAGTAGTAGTCGTCGTCGACGGTGGCGTCTGGCTCCTGGGCTCCAACGTCTGGTCGCAGCAATCAAGTATAGAAAGGGGGGGAAAGAGGGAGCAAAGAAACCGTGAGTACTCATCCAAAGTACTCGCAAGCAAGGAGCTACACTACATATGTATGCATTGGTATCAAATGGAATAAGGGTATCATATGTGGACTGAACTACAGAATGCCGGAATAAGAGGGGGATAGCTACTCCTATCGAAGACTACGCTTCTGGTAACCTCCATCTTGCAGCAGAAGAAGAGAGTAGATGGCAAGTTCACCAAGTAACATCGCATAGCATAATCCTACCCGGCGATCCTCTCCTTGTCGCCCTGTTAGAGAGCGACCACCAGGTTGTATCTGGAACTTGGAAGGGTGTGTTTTATTAAGTATCCAGTTCTAGTTGTCAAAAGGTCAAGGTACAACTCCAAGTCGTCCTGTTACCAAGGATCACGGCTATTCAAATAGATTAACTTCCCTGCAGGGGTGCACCACATAACCCAACACGCTCGATCCCATTTGGCCGGACACACTTTCCTGGGTCATGCCCGGCCTCGGAAGATCAACACGTCGCATCCCTACCTAGGCACAACAGAGAGGTCAGCACGCCGGTCTAAATCCTATGGCGCGGGGGTCTGGGCCCATCGCCCATTGCACACCTGCACGTTACGAGGGTGGCCGGAAGCAGACCTAGCCTAGTAGGCGTTCCAGTCCAATCCGGCGCGCGCCGCTCAGTCGCTGATGTCACGAAGGCTTCGGCTGATACCACGACGTCGAGTGCCCAAAATTGTCCCCGCGTAGATGGTTAGTGCGTATAGGCCAGTGGCCAGACTCAGATCAAATACCAAGATCTCGTTAAACGTGTTAAGTATCCGCGAACGCCGACCAGGGCCAGGCCCACCTCTCTCCTAGGTGTTCTCAACCTGCCTTGTCGCTCCACCACAAAGTAACAGTCGAGGGCCGTCGGGAACCCAGGCCCACCTCTACCGGGATGGAGCCACCTGCCCCTTCAGCCGGCAACCCTGAATAGTACGACATGTAATGTAACAGTGCAAAGTATATAGTATATGCCTGTGATCACCTCCCGAAGTGATCACGGCCCAGTAGTATAGCATGGCAGACGGACAAGTGTGTACGGCCACTGATGATAATCTAGAATCCTATACTAAGCATTAGGATTGCAGGTAAAGGTAACAACAGTAGTAGCAAGGATAGGCTATGCATCAGGATAGGATTAACGGAAAGCAGTAACATGCTACACTACTCTAATGCAAGAAGTATAGAGAAGAGTAGGCGATATCTGGTGATCAAGGGGGGGGCTTGCCTGGAATCTCTGTCAAGAAGAAGGGGTTGTCCTTGATTTAGCCGATCACAGGGGTATCGGCAATGGTCTCGGAGCCTACCGGAAAGAAGTAACAGAGGGGGAACACAATAAATAACGGAGCAATCAAATGTAACACAAAGCAAGACGCGGTAATACGTTGTGTTAGGGGTGGCGTAACGCATGGATATGTGATACCAGCGAAGGGGGGAAACATCCGGGAAAGTATCCCCAGTGTTTTGTGTTTTCGGGCAGATGAACGAGAGGGGGAAAGTTGTGTGTTCGATATGCTAGGGATGCGTGGAGGATGAACGGACTGTGTATCCGGATTCGTTTCGTCGTTCTGAACAACTTTCATGTACAAAGTTTTTCCATCCGAGCTACGGTTTATTTTCTATGAATTTCTGAAGTCTAAACAATATTCTGAAATTATTTCTAATTATTAAATTCGACAGAAAAGGAATAATGACGTCAGCATGAGGTCAGAGTGATGTCAGCAGTCAACAGGGCATTGACTGGTCAAACTGACGTGTGGATCCCACTGTCATAGACACAGGGTAGTTAAACAGTATAAGACTAACTAATCTAGTTAATCGGGTTATTAAGCATGTTAATTAAGTTAATTAATCATATTACTAATTAATTAATTACTTTTTATTTACTCTTTCATTCCTTTTTTCTGTTTTACAGGGGCTGTCCCACATGTCATAGGGTACAACTAAAGCTAAGTCTAATATAAATTAGTCTAACAAAGGGGCTTGTTTAACTAGGGATTAGCCCCTAAGCTAGCAAAGGGTCGGCCACACTCAGAACACACATACGCTGCACACACACCACACAACACACTTGGCCATGGCCGTGGCCATGGCCAGTAGCAGCAGCCGGTGGTAGTGGGCAGCAGTAGTACCAGCAACAGAGCAGCATAGCAGCGGCCTAAGAACGAAGCAGCAGTAACAGCAATTAGCAGATACATAAGTAAAAAAACAACAACAGAGAGCAACGGCACAAGCAGTTCAGCGCAGCAGGCAGCAGTGAAAAGTAGCAGTTGCGGGCGCAACGCACGACGACGGGAGCGGCGGGGTGCGGCCAGGGTGCGCGTGATGGGTGCCGGTAGGTGCACGCAAGAGCGCGGGTGGGGCCACGGTGAGGTATGGCCATGGAGGACGACGGAGCTCGGTGCTTGTAGGCTTCAGTAGTACGGCACGAAATCGACGGGAAAACAAAGGGGAAATCGAAGGGAGCTCACAACGGGGCTGTAGGGCAAGTCAGTGTGCTCGGGGGTGCGTCGGGGATGGACTGGAGTAGCGGCAATCGACGGCGGACGGAGACAATGTACACGGAGATGACCAAGTTGATGGCTAGCGTATGAGACGTCGCGGCTCGATTCGATGCTCGGGATAGACGGAGTCAAGGGTGGTGGTCCTCCTGGACATCTTCTCAGGCGACAGGGAGGCCGGTGGCCATGACGACGACGACGGCCATGGAGGGCGCCGTTCGGTTGTATGTTGTGGAGGAGAGAACGGCGCGGGGGAGGAGAAGGGAGAGGGCTAGGGTTTGCTAGGGTTTGGGGGGCGCGGGGATGCCTTGAAGGCGTCGAGGAGGTCGGGGATGGCGCCACGCATGGCCTGGCGCAGCCATGGCCGGCGGATGCCCGCCACGCCTTCCCCCGTCCTCTGTAGCGAGAGGAGGGAATGGAACGAGGTGGGCTAGGCCGTGTGTGCACTAAGGCCACTAGGGCCCATGTGCAAAGTAGATCTCTAGGCCCATATTCTTTTTATCATTTTTTGCTTTATATTTTTGACACCGTTTTCTATTTTCCTTTTGTACCAAACGATTTTTGGTGAACATGAAATTTGGCACATAAATAATACAGATTGTTTTGAGCTAGCAGAAAAATTTTGGGGGCAATTGGAGTTAAATAAATAATCATTAATTTCGAAAAGGCCATTTTATTCATTGTTGGACCACTTATTAATTTCTAAGAATTTACTTGTGGGTCAAGTGAAGTTGGTTTCGACATGGCAATGATCAGGGCAATCTGTAGCATATTGTGAACATTTTAGATTTACGGTTTGAAAACTTTTATCGTTTAACTTTATTTTAAATGTGAATTCGATCGGGATTTTAATCATCGCGAGATTGATAACAGTCATCGCGTTGACGTGGCATCATTAGTAAAGGGTTACTGTAGTCTAATTATCCGGGCGTCACAAAAGTCTTCAAACACATATGAACAAGCACACAACAGAGAGATGAGGAAATAGAAGGTTGAGGAATTGGAACCAAGTAGCTTGGTGAAGCAACGATTTGGTAGACCAGTTCCAACTGCTGTGACAGTTGTACGTCTGGGTAGGGCGGCTATGTATTTAAACCTGAGGACACACAATACTGGACACCCAGTCCTGAACACGCAGCTCAGGACACTCAGTCCTCACCGTATTCCCCTTGAGCTAAGGTCACACAGACCTCGCCCAATCACTCGTGGTAAGTCTTCAGGTGACTTCCAAACGCTCATAGACTTGGTCACTCGGCGATCTACAATTTCCTCTTGGATGATCTAGACCATGACGCCTAAACGTCTGGAAGATGCACAGTCTTCAAAGGTAACAAACCTCGGATCCACGCAGGATCAATCTCTTCAGTGATGCTCAATCACTTTGGGTTTGTAGGTGTTTTGGTTTGGGTTTTCCTCACTTGATGATTTTCACTCAAAGTCCTCAGAGGATGGGATGCTCTCAATTGACAAGTGTCAGTTTCTCTCAGAGCAGCCTACCCGCTAGTGGTTGTAGGGGGCGGCTATTTATAGCCTAGGGAGCAGCCCGACATGATACGACATAAATGCCCTTCAATGATATGACTAGGTGGAAGGATATTTTGGGACACCTGGCGCGTAGCACAGAAATGGTCGGGAATTTGACTAACAAATTCCTCAGTGCTATCATGTTCCTCTCTTGTAGGCAATCCGCACTGGTGATTTCCTAACTCCTCGGTTAGAACAAATTTTCCTCAGAGACTAGAAGAGCTTTGTCTCTGTCACTGAAGAAATTGACTGAACTGTATGAGATTTCCAATGGCTTCACTCGAAGGGATTGGTAGGTGTAGGATTTTGAGTTGAGCATCACTTGGAAATTTTCCTTAGTATTTCCTCGACCCCCTTTAACAGTACGGTGTTTCCTACGACTCAAAAAAGAGAAAATGAAGCTATGAAAAAAATTCTTCATGCTTCATGTTCCTTGAATGAATACCACGTCTTCAGGATCACACCAATTTCTTCACTTTCAAAGTCTTCAGAAAGTCTTCAGTCGAAGAACTTCATTTTTAGGGGTCGACTTACTGTGTAAATATCAAACTCCTCATAGTCTTATAGACCTGTGGACACTCACAAACGCATCAGTCCCTTAACCTATAAGTCTTCAATACACCAAAATCACTAAGGGTCACTAGATGCACTTACAGATTGGGAATCCTAGTTGGACTCCCCCTATAGGCGCGCCCCTCCTAGGCCGGCCTCCTCTTCCCCCCCCTCCTTTATATACGTGGGCAAGGGGGCACCCCATAGGCACTCCAAGATTTGTCTTAGCCATGTGTGGTGCCCCCCTCCACTTTTTTCCACCTCGGTCATATTGTCGTAGTGCCTAGGCGAAGCCCTGCGTCGGTAACTTCATCATCACCGTCACCATGCCGTCGTGCTGACGAAACTCTCCCTCGGCCTCAACTAGATCAAGAGTTCGAGGGACGTCACCAAGCTGAACGTGTGCAGATAACAGAGGTGTCGTGCGTTCGGTACTTGGATCGGTTGGATCGCGAAGACGTTCGACTACATCAACTACGTTACTAAACGCTTCCACTTTCGGTCTACGAGGGTACATGGACACACTCTCCCCGCTCGTTGCTATGATTCTCCTAGATAGATCTTGTGTGATCGTAGGAATTTTTTTGAAATACTATGTTACCCATAACTCCCCCACCACGCCAAGCCGCCAAATCTAGTCCTCCGCCGCAGCGGTGGACCTCACACCCCGCCGAATCTACCTTCCGCACCTTGGAACCCCCAACTGCAAACTCACCACTTCACCGAAGCCGCTTCAAGGACTAGCATGTCCACCGCTCCAGATCTCCTTGACCGGCATCATGGTCCACCACACCGGATCTGCTTCACCGGCGCCCTCGTCCACCATAGTGTAGGCCCTTCACTGACTCCCTCGACCACCCCATCGCTGGCCCTTTCATACAAACCCTTGTCTGTTGCAACAGATCTGCCTCACCGAAAGCACTGTACACCACGCCGGATGTGCTTCACCGATGCCTACGTCCACTTCACCGGACCCGCTCCACGGACGCCATGTTCAACTCCACCGGCCCGGCTTTACTGACGCCGCAGCCTCATCAGGTTATTTTGATTTGTACTCCTTCGGTTTTTCTCTTCTTTATGGTGGAGCTGTTCACTTACCACAGATGAGCTTTCTTTTATGTCGACAGGCGCCGCAACCGAAGCATCGAAGCCGCTTCAGCAACGGCGAGAGCCGGCCCAAACTCAACTGCAACACGAGCACCATCGACGATCCTTAGCTATCAAGTATGACACGATACCCATGCGCCGCCGAGAATCAGGTACTATTATCCAACGGCCAGCGCCTACGTTCACTTTCTTAGCATAAGCACTGCACCTTTGAATTTCTTCAGGGCCTCATTCATTTTTTCATGAGACGCGTTATTAGGCCTACACCTGTAGGGCCATCCTTCTGGCAGTGATCATGTTACATGTGCTAAATTACAAACCAGTGCACATAGAGTTACAATGATTTAGTTTTGTCCAAAGTATTACTGTACTTGCTAGATATCACTGCCTACTATTTTACTTCTTGCATGCTATATTTATGATAATGGTGTTGTTTTGATGCCACCTATTGGTTCCATCAGACTGCTTCATGTTCTCTATACTTAATTACACATCAGCAAACTAGCATGTGGTTCTGCTGCTTTTTGTTTGTTTTACCCTCCATTTTCTGATGCTAGCTATTACATCACTGCTCCGAGCCTCTGTTCATTACGGGGCTGTTTGGTTCCCAGCCACAGTTTGCCAAGCCAAAGTTTAGCAGCCATAGTTTAGTTGGCATGTGTTTGTTTTTTCCACACTTTATTGCCCCTATGGCCCACTTGTCATAGAGATAATTTTTGCCAACTTCTGCCAAATTTTGGCATCCAATTTCTTGGCCACACTTGTGTGGCTTGCCATACTTGTGTGGCTGGCCACATTTGGCTTGGCCACGCTAGTCTCCAACCAAACATACCCTACTTTTTTGTGTGTTCTTGATTTTCTCAAGTTGCATGACTAATTTGATGCTTCTATTAATTATAGAGCTGCCAACCCCATCAAGCAAAGTATTTGTTCTTTTGGGGCTGGCACCTCGAACAAGCATAAAAATAGAGTGAAGCACATATATTGTCGTGTAACCACACACCCTTCTTTCATTAGTTTAGATGAACCATTTATGATCAATTCGAACTAGTGCATGCGATTAAAATTAATTTTACCTAAATAGAGGGTGCAAAATAAACTACAACAACTATATTTGCACCCATGGGATGCTGACGATATCTTCAAAGAACATTGCAACAGCAACGAGGCTTCACATCAACATATGGTAAGCTAGTGTGTTTTAGTACATGTGAAATGTAATGCTTGTGGGCTGCTTTCTTGGCTTGTGCCCTCAACCTGTAATCCTACCAAATTACGAATATTTCAGTTGTCTGCTTTGCTGTATTGCTTGATTCAAATGCTTCATTGTTACTTGTTAGGCTATACCTCAGTTGGCTAATATGTCAGCAGTTCCTGATGTACTATCGTAAAGAAATGCATGCCTAGTTCATTTGACTCCTTAACTTTTCCTATGAACTTCATCACAAGACTGTCTTCGTAGTTTATGTGAAACCACACTGTTACGTGCTTTCTCAGATTATTTCAACTACTTAGATCCCTTGGCAACTTAAATATAGTGGTGGTACACTCCCTTTCAACTAGGGGTGTCAACTGGGTCCCGTTTAATCCCGATTAAAGTCCACTAGTGGTATGATAGTTCGAAAGAGTTTTTGTTTTTTGAGGAAAATGAACTAGGGAGCTAGCAAAAAACTAACTAGATGGGACTGGCGGATGTCGTTTATTTGCCACTTACATCCCTAGTTTCATCTTACCATTTTAATTTCTTTTCGGCTGATGCTGCTTCGAACCATTTTAATATAGCTTGCCATGCTCGACAATAATTCGTATGCCATTTACCATGTGAGCTTACTGCATGGATCATGCGATAACTATCTCTTACTTATGTCCAGTGGAAACCTTTCAGGATGCCGTTCACACTAGGACACAATGTACAACCCCAGAATCTATTTGTGGAAGCAGTGCGCCATCCATGTTACCAGATGGTAGCAGTTCAAAGGCAACACCGCTGGAGAGCAGTCTGAACACATATATTATAGTTCTTGAGGATCTACTAGAGGCGGAAAGAGATGGTGTGGCTGCCATGAATGAGGTAATCTCGATCTTGAAGCTAGAAATTATGCAATTAATTGCACGCATTATGCAAGCAACTTAAGAATTGGAGGAAGTAAGAATGTTGCATTTGAAGACGGAGGAGGTCCTGCTGCTTCTGCTATCTAAAGCCTAGGGTAATCCCAGTTCTTCTTTAGATACCAGTTGAAATTGTCATTAGATTATTATACTTGCATGTTGTGTCATGTCTCTGAAGGGATTATGTTGTAAGACCCCCTATGTTGTCCAAGTGTTGTAATGATTTGAATTTTTTAGGCGAGGCAATCCTCAGTACTTGTATGATTGACATAAGGTGAACTGGTTTTCGTGTGAGCATATTGTATTGGATGAAATAACTGTTTGACTCAAAGTGTATCCAACCTACTGAATTCGAAGATCACGGCGTTTCTAAATCATTATCATATATAAAGGTGGAATAAATCTTTGTCATGGTTTTGAAGAAATAAATAACAAAATGTAGAATGATATATGGATATTCATAATTGAATACAAATTGGATTTGAATTTAGTTGCCAGGGCCCAGGGTAAACGTGAATGCTAATTCTCCCAAATTTTGAATGAAGCAGAAAACACCCACTATCATTTGTCGGCTGCCCGAAGCAAGTGTTTGCGAGATGGAAATTACTGTCTACCCCTGACACTTCACATCTTAATCGACCCGATTTCCACTGCTGTCGATAGGGGTAGAATAGTAACTTCAATCAGACGTGACACGACCACCTCTGAGCCCATTCAGACATCGTGGGCGCCAAACATGGGAGGCAAAACACGTTTGATTCAAGCTCATCCGAAAGACATGTGTCTCTCCCTCCATTTCCCCATTCATACACGGTAGTCAGCAAAACAAACTCTCCTCGTTCGAAGTGTAGGCAAATATTTTAAATAGGGGCAGATGTGTAACTTCCCTCAGACGTGACACAACCGCCCTACCTATCAGCCCCGTTCATACACCGTGGGTGCCAACCATGGGTGGCAAAACACCCTCTCCTCACCCGAAATCGTTACCACCAATATTGGGGAGATGCGAGATTACCGTCCTATCCCCAACCAACGTGATGTCCGAAATTTTAAACGGGGAACAAGTTCGTAACTTTCCCAGATTTCAGATAAGCGTGTCCCAAAGTTTGAGATCCCCCTCCCCCTCGATGTCCCCATTCATACACCGTCGGCGGCACAACAACCTCCCCACTGCAGCCAGCCTCCTCCTGCGTCCCGGGAACGGGGGTCCCTAGACTTGCCTGCCTGCGGCCCACAGTGTGGCTCCACCAGCGGCCCTATACGGCCCATCTTCACCGGCAAAACACTCAAGACCCTCACGAGGGGCCAAGCCTCGCGAGGCAGATGATGAAAGACCTCATCGGGGGCGGCCTCACCAGGCTGGCTTGCGAGGGGCAGAGAGATCAAGGCGAGGGGCACCTCGCGAGGTCCCTATGATGCAAGCCATGACGACCAAGGCCAGGCGAGCGCTAGGCGGGTGCCAGCGTGCGTAGTGTACTTGTTTCCTATTTTGTGCTAAAGAAGCAAGCGCAGGCTAGGAGTCCAGAGGCATCAGGCAAAGGTTTCCATATTAGTGCAACAAGACCAAGACCAGCAGGACGACATGACAGAGGTCACCATGGAGCCCAGGACGGCGTCACCACCAGAGCCTTTGGCAGGAAAAGACCACCTTTTGTCAGGATAACTTGTACTAGCTGTCCCCCTTCAAATTGGTCGTTGTGGGATCCCTTGCCGCCTAATATTTGGGAAGAGAACCCGGGCCTCTATATATAGGACTAGCCACCATCATAGGGAGGCATCTCATCTGGGACCGGATCCATTCCACCAAGGCCACCACACAAACTCGCCAAGAACAAGAGCACCTCTCCTAAGGAGGCTGTACTTCCCTTGTAACTATTCATCCTCGGCCCAAGAGGCAAATCCACCACACCACATTGGAGTAGGGTATTACACCACATCGGTGGCCCGAACCAGTATTAATCTTGTGTCCCTTTGTTCTGCGAGTTCGACGCGCTGAGCCTTGAGATCGTCCGCACCCAGTGTTCAAACCTCAAGGCTCAGCGCGTTGAACTCGTAGAACAAAGGGACACAAGATTTATACTGGGTCAGGCCACCGATGTGTTGTAATACCCTACTCCAGTGTGGTGTTGTGGATTGCCTCTTGGGCTGAGGATGAACAGTTATAAGGGAAGAACAGCCTCCTGAGGAGAGGTGCTCTTGTGCTTGGCCAGTTTGTGTGGTCGCCTTGGTGGAATGGATTCGGTCCAAGATGAGATCATATCCTCCCCCTATGATGGTGGCTAGTCCTATATATAGAGGCTCGGGTCCTCTTCCCAAATATTAGGCGGGAAGGGATCCCACAACAGCCAATTTGAAGGGGGACAACTAGTATAAGTTATCCTGACAAAGATGGTCTTCGCCTGCCAAATGCTCTGGTGATGACGCCGTCTTGGGATCCATGGTGACCTCCATCCTGCCGTCCTGCTAGTCTTGGTCTTGTTGCACCGATATGGAAACCTTTGCTTGATGCCTCGAGACACCGCGCCTACGCTTGCCTCTTTAGCGCCAAAGAGGAAACGAGGACACTGCATTCACTGGCACCCGCCTGGCCCTACTCGTCATGGCTTGCGTCACAGGAACCTCTTGAGGCGCCCCTTGCCTTGATCTCTCCGTCCCTCGTGAGCCAGCCTGGTGAGGCCGCCTCGGAGGAGGTTTTGCGTCGCTCGCCTCACGAGGCTTGGCCCCTCGCGAGGGTCTTGAGTGTTTTGCCGGTGAAGATGGGCCGCACAGGGCCGCTGGTGGAGCCACTCTGTGGGCCGCAGGCAGGCAAGTCTAGGGACACCCGTTCCCAGGACGCCGACAGTAGCCCCCGGGCCCAGGACGCGCTCGGACTTGGCCTCGAGGTGAAGACAAGGGGCAAGTGTGGAGCGCCGCAGGCCCATACAGCCTGTGGCCTGATACGTCTCCAACGTATCTATAATTTTTTATTGCTCCATGCTATATTATCTACTTTTTAGACATTATTGGGCTTTATTATCCACTTTTATATAATTTTTGGGACTAACCTATTAACCGGAGGCCCGGCCTAGAATTGTTGTTTTTTGCCTGTTTTAGGGTTTCGAAGAAAAGGAATATCAAATGGAGTCCAACCGGAATGAAACCTTCGGAGACGTGATTTTCTCATCAGATAAGACCCAGGAGACTTGGACCCTCTGTCAAGAAAGCCACGAGGCGGTCACGAGGGTCCCTGCCTCGTGGGCCCCTCGAAGCTCCACCGACGTACTTCTTCCTCCTATATATATCCACGTACCCCCAAACGATCGGGGACGGAGCCAAAAACCTAATTCCACCGCCGCAACTTTCTGTATCCACGAGATCCCATCTTGGGGCCTGTTCCGGAGCTTTGTTGGAGGGGGCATCGATCACGGAGGGCTTCTACATTATCATCCAAGCCCCTCCGATGAAGTGTGAGTAGTTTACTTCAGACCTACGGGTCCATAGCTAGTAGCTAGATGGCTTGTTCTCTCTTTTTGGATCTCAATACAATGTTCTCCCCCTCTATCATGGAGATCTATTCGATGTAATCTTCTTTTTGCGTTGTGTTTGTTGAGACCGATGAATTGTTGGTTTATGATCAAGTCTATCTATGAATAATATTTGAATCTTCTCTGAATTCTTTTATGTATGATTAGTTATCTTTGCAAGTATCTTTGAATTATCAGTTTGGTTTGGCCTACTAGATTGGTTGTTCTTGCCATGGGAGAAGTGCTTAGCTTTGGGTTCGATCTTGCGGTGTCCTTTCCCAGTGACAGAAGGGGCAGCAAGGCACGTATTGTATTGTTGCCATCGAGGATAACAAGATGGGTTTTTTTATCATATTGCATGAAACTATCCCTCTACATCATGTTATCTTGCTTAAGGCGTTACTCTGTTTTTAACTTAATACTCAGCGGTCGATGAGTGGAGTAATAGTAGTAGATGCAGAATCGTTTCGGTCTACTTGTCTCGGACGTGATGCCTATATACATGATCATACCTAGATATTCTCATAACTATGCTCAATTCTGTCAATTGCTCAACAGTAATTTGTTCACCCACCGTAGAATACTTATGCTCTTTAGAGAAGCCACTAGTGAAACCTATGGCCCCCGGGTCTCTTTCTCATCATATCAATCTCCATCACTTTATTATTGCTTTGCTTTTACTTTGCTTTTACTTATTTACTTTGCATCTCTATAATAAATATACCAAAACTATTATTTATTATCTCTATCAGAGCTCACTTTCGTAAGTGACCGTGAAGGGATTGACAAGCCCTAAGCGCGTTGGTTGCGTTGAGCTATTGTTTTTGTGTACGTACGAGGGACTCGAGCGTAGCCTCCTACTGGATTGATACCTTGGTTCTCAAAAACTGAGGGAAATACTTACGCTACTTTGCTGCATCATCCCTTCCTCTTTGGGGAAATCCAACGCAGTGCTCAAGTGGTAGCAAGAAGAATTTCTGGCGCCGTTGCCGGGGAGTCTGCACAAAAGTCAACATACCAAGTACCCATCACAATCCCTATCTCCCGCATTACATTATTTGCCATTTGCCTCACAAAAGTCAACATACCAAGTCACCGTTTTATTCGCCCTCTCTCTCTCCTCCCTCTCCCTCTCTATTTGCCTCTTTTTGCCCGTTTGCCTTTTGTTTGCTTGTGTGTTGGATTGCTTGTTTGTCGCGATGGCTCAAGATAATAATAAATCGTGTGACCTCACCAATACCAACAACAATGATTTCCTTAGCACTCCGATTGCTCCTCTTACCGATGCTGAATCTTGTGAAATTAATACTGCTTTGCTGAATCTTGTCATGAAAGATCCGTTCTCTGGCCTTCCTAGTGAAGATGCCACTACCCATCTTAATAGCTTTGTTGATTTGTGTGACATGCAAAATAAGAAAGATGTCGATAATGATATTGTTAAATTGAAGCTATTTCCTTTTTCGCTTAGAGATTGTGCTAAAGCTTCGTTTTCGTCTTTGCCTAAAAATAGTATTGATTCATGGAACAAGTGCAAAGATGCTTTTATCTCTAAGTATTTTCCTCCCGCTAAGATCATCTCTCTTAGAAACGATATTATGAATTTTAAACAACTTGATCATGAACATGTTGCACAAGCTTGGGAGAGAATGAAATTAATGATATGTAATTTCCCTACTCATGGTTTAAATTTGTGGATGATTGTTCAGAATTTTTATGCCGGATTGAATTTTGCTTCTAGAAATATTTTAGATTCGGCCGCGGGAGGCACTTTTATGGAAATCACTTTAGGAGAAGCTACTAAACTCCTAGATAATATTATGGTTAATTATTCTCAATGGCATACTGAAATATCTACTAAAACGGTGCATGCGATAGAAGAAATTAATGTTTTGAGTGGAAAGATGGATGAACTTATGAAATTATTCGCTAATAAGAGTGTTTCAACTAATCCTAATTATGTGCCCTTGTCTACTTTGATTGAGAATAATAATGAATCTATGGATGTGAATTTTGTTGGTAGGAACAATTTTGGTAACAACGCGTATAGAGGAAATTTCAATCCTAGGCCTTATCCTAGTAATCCCTCTAATAATTATGGTAATTCCTACAACAATTCTTATGGAAATTATAATAAGATACCCTCTGATTTTGAATATAATATTAAAGAATTTATTTCTTCACAAAAGAATTTTAATGCTATGATTGAAGAAAAATTGCTTAAGATTGATGATTTGGCTAGGAACGTTGATATAATTGCTCTTGATGTTGATTCTTTGAAACTTAGATCTATTCCACCTAAGCATGTTATCAATGAGTCTCTCAAAGCCATGAGAATTTCTATTGACGAATGCAAAGAAAGAACCACTAGGATGCGAGCTAACAAAGATGCCTTTATTAAAGCAAGTGCTTCTAGTTCCTATGAAAATAATGATGAAGATCTAAAAGTTATTGATGTGTCCCCTATTAAATCTTTGTTTTGCAATATGAATCTTGATAATGATGGGACTGGATATGATCCACCTTTACCTAGAAGGCGTTCTAAGAATTCGGAATTTGTTGATCTTGATGCTAAATTTGATAAAAGTGGGATTGAAGAAATTAAAACCCTAGATGTTGTTAAACCCACTATTATGTATTTCAAGGAATTTAACTATGATAATTTCTCTTTAATTGATTGTATTTCTTTGTTGCAATCCATGCTAAATTCTCCTCATGCTTATAGTCAAAATAAAGCGTTTACTAAACATATCGTTGATGCCTTGATGCAATCTTATGAAGAAAAACTTGAATTGGAAGTTTCTATCCCTAGAAAACTTTATGATGAGTGGGAACCTACTATTAAAATTAAAATTAAAAATTATGAGTTTTATGCTTTGTGTGATTTGGATGCTAGTGTCTCTACTATTCCCAAAACTTTGTGTGATTTGCTAGATTTCCGTGATTTTGATGATTGCTCTCTAAACTTGCATCTTGCGGATTCCACTATTAAGAAACCTATGTGAATAATTAATGATGTTCTTATTGTTGAAAATAGGAATTATGTGCCCGTATATTTTATCGTTCTTGATATATATTGCAATCCTTCTTGCCCTATTATTCTTGGTAGACCTTTCCTTAGAACGGTTGGTGCAATTATTGATATGAAGGAAGGGAATATTAGATTTCAATTTCCATTAAAAAAGGGCATGGAACACTTCCCTAGAAATAAAATAAAATTACCATATGAATCTATCATGAGAGCCACTTGTGGATTGCCTACCAAAGATGGCAATACCTAGATCTATTCTTGCTTGTTATGCCTAGCTAGGGGCGTTAAACGATAGCGCTTGTTGGGATGCAACCCAATTTTATTTTTATTCCTTGATTTTTGCTCCTGTTTAGTAATAAATAAATTATTTAGCCTCTGTTTTAGTTGTGTTTTTTGTGTTTAATTAGTGTTTGTGCCAAGTAGAACCGTTGGGAGGACTTGGGGAAAGTCTTGTTGAACTTGCTGTAAAAAACAGAAACTTTAGCGCTCACGAGAACTGCTGTCATTTTTATTTGTAGAGTGGTATTTACTTAATTATTTTTGCAGATGATTAATAGATAAATTCCTCACGTCCAGCAATTTATTTTAGAATTTTTGGGGTTCCAGATCTTGCGCTAGATACAGATTACTACATACTGTTCTGTTTTTGACAGATTCTGTTTTTCGTATGTTGTTTGCTTATTTGGATGAATCTATGGCTAGTAAAATAGTTTATAATCCATAGAGAAGTTGGAATAAATTAGGTTTAACACCAATATAAATAAAGAATGAGTTCATTACAGTACCTTGAAGTGGTCTTTTGTTTTCTTTCGCTAACGGAGCTCATGAGATTTTCTACTTTGAGTTTTGTGTTGTGAAGTTTTCAAGTTTTGGGTAAAGATTTGATGGATTATGAAACAAGGAGTGGCAAGAGCCTAAGCTTGGGGATGCCCATGGCACCCCCAAGATAATCTAAGGACACCTAAAAGCCAAAGCTTGGGGATGCCTCGGAAGGCATCCCCTCTTTCGTCTACTTCTATCGGTAACTTTACTTGGAGCTATATTTTTATTCCCCACATGATATGTGTTTTGCTTGGAGCGTCTTTTATGATTTGATTCTTTTCTTGTTAGTCTACCACAATCATCCTTGATCTACACACCTTTTGAGAGAGCCATACATGATTTGGAATTTGATAGAATACTCTATGTGCTTCACTTATATCTTTTGAGCTTTATAGTTTTGCTCTAGTGCTTCACTTATATCTTTTAGAGCACGGTGGTGGATTTGTTTTATAGAAACTATTGATCTCTGATGCTTCACTTAGATTATTTTGAGAGTATTAATAGCATGGTAATTTGCTTAAAATCCTAATATGCTTGGTATGCAAGATTAATAATAAAACTTTCTTATGAGTGTGTTGAATACTAAGAAAAGTTTGATGCTTGACGATTGTTTTGAGATATGGAGGTAATAATATCAAAGTCATGCTAGTTGATTAGTTGTGAAATTGAGAAATACTTGTGTTGAGGTTTGCATGTCCCGTAGCATGCATGTATGGTAAACGATATGCAACAAATTTGAAACATTTGGTGTTATTTGATTGTCTTCCTTATGACTGGCGGTCAGGGACGAGCGATGGTCTTTTCCTACCAATCTATCCCCCTAGGAGCATGCGCGTAGTACCAAGGTTTTTGATGACTTGTAGATTTTTGCAATAAGTATGTGAGTTCTTTATGACTAATGTTGAGTCCATGGATTATATGCACTCTCACCCTTACATCCTTGCTAGCCTCTTCGGTACCGTGCATTGCCCTTTCTCACGTTGAAAGTTGGTGCAAACTTCGCCGGTGCATCCAAACCCCGTGATATGATACGCTCTTTCACACATAAACCTCCTTATATCTTCCTCAAAACAGCCACCATACATACCTATTATGGCATTTCCATAGCCATTCCGAGATATATTGCCATGCAACTTTCCATCATTCCGTTCATCATGACACATTCATCATTGTCATATTGCTTAGCATGATCATGTAGTTGACATAGTATTTGTGGCAAAGCCACCGTTCATAATTCTTTCATACATGTCACTCTTGGTTCATTGCATATCCCGGTACACCATCGGAGGCATTCATATAGAGTCATCTTTGTTCTAGTATCGAGTTGTAATCATTGAGTTGTAAATAAATAGAAGTGTGATGATCATCATTATTAGAGCATTGTCCCAAGTGAGGTATAAAAAAAGAAAGGCCATAAAAAAGAGAAGGCCCCAAAAAAAGAGAAAGGCCATAAAAAAAAGAGAAGGCCCAAAAAAAGAGAGAGAAAGAGAGAAGGGACAATGTTACTATCCTTTTACCACACTTGTGCTTCAAAGTAGCACCATGATCTTCATAGTAGAGAGTCTCGCATTTTATCACTTTCATATACTAGTGGGAATTTTTCATTATAGAACTTGGCTTGTATATTACAACAATGGGCCTCCTCAAGTGCCCTAGGTCTTCATGAGCAAGAAAGTTGGATGCACACCCGCTAGTTTCTTTTGTTGAGCTTTCATACATTTATGGCTCTAGTGCATCTGTTGCATGGAAATCCGTACTCCTTGCATTAACATCAATCGGTGGGCATCTCCATAGCCCATTGATTAGCCTCGTTGATGTGAGACTTTCTCCTTTTTTGTCTTCTCCACATAACCCCCCTCATTATATTCTATTCCAGCCATAGTGCTATGTCCATGGCTCGCACTCATATATTGCGTGAGAGTTTATAGGTTTGAGATTACTAAAGTATGAAACAATTGCTTGGCTTGTCATCGGGGTTGTGCATGATGATAGCATTCTTGTGTGACGAAAATGAAACATGACTAAACTATATGATTTTGTAGGGATGAACTTTCTTTGGCCATGTTATTTTGAGAAGACATAATTGCTTAGTTAGTATGCTTGAAGTATTATCATTTTTATGTCAATATGAATTTTTGTCTTGAATCTTTTGGATCAGAATATTCATACCACAATTAAGAAGAATTACATTAAAATTATGCCAAGTAGCACTACGCATCAAAAATTCTATTTTTATCATTTACCAACTCGAGGACGAGCAGGAATTAAGCTTGGGGATGCTTGATACGTCTCCAATGTATCTATAATTTTTGATTGCTCCATGCTATATTATCTACTGTTTTAGACAATATTGGGCTTTATTATCAACTTTTATATTATTTTTGGGAGTAACCTATTAACCAGAGGCCCAGCCCAGAATTGTTGTTTTTTGCCTGTTTTAGGGTTTCGAAGAAAAGGAATATCAAATGGAGTCCAAACGGAATGAAACCTTCGGAAACGTGATTTTCTCATTAGATAAGACCTAGGAGACTTGGACCCTCCGTCAAGAAAGCCACGAGGCGGTCACGAGGGTAGGGGCGCCCCCCCTAGGGCGCGCCCCTGCCTCTCGTGGGCCCCTCGAAGCTCCACCGACGTACTTCTTCCTCCTATATATATCCACATACCTCTAAACGATCGGGGACGGAGCCAAAAACCTAATTCCACCGCGCAACTTTCTGTATCCACGAGATCCCATCTTGGGGCCTATTCCGGAGTTCCGCCGGAGGGGGCATCGATCGCGGAGGGCTTCTACATCATCATCCAAGCCCCTCCGATGAAGTGTGAGTAGTTTACTTCAGACCTACGGGTCCATAGCTAGTAGCTAGATGGCTTCTTCTCTCTTTTTGGATCTCAATACAATGTTCTCCCCCTCTATCGTGGAGATCTATTTGATGTAATCTTGTTTTTGCGGTGTGTTTGTTGAGACCAATGAATTGTGGGTTTATGATCAAGTCTATCTATGAATAATATTTGAATCTTCTATGAATTCTTTTATGTATGATTGGTTATCTTTGCAAGTCTCTTCGAATTATCAGTTTGGTTTGGCCTACTATATTGGTTGTTCTTGCCATGCGAGAAGTGCTTAGCTTTGGGTTCGATCTTGTGGTGTCCTTTCCCAGTGACAGAAGGGGCAGCAAGGCACGTATTGTATTGTTGCCATCGAGGATAACAAGATGGGTTTTTTATCATATTGCATGAAACTATCCCTCTACATCATGTCATCTTGTTTAAGGCATTACTCTGTTTTTAACTTAATACTCTAGATGCATGCTGGATAGCGGTCGATGAGTGGAGTAATAGTAGTAGATGCAGAATCTTTTCGGTCTACTTGTCTCGGACGTGATACCTATATACATGATCATACCTAGATATTCTCATATGCTCAATTCTGTCAATTGCTCAACAGTAATTTGTTCACCCACCGTAGAATACTTATGCTCTTGAGAGAAGCCACTAGTGAAACCTATGGCCCCCGGGTCTCTTTCTCATCATATCAATCTCCACTTTATTATTGCTTTCCTTTTAGTTATTTACTTTGCATCTCTATACCAAAAATATTATTTATTATCTCTATCAGATCTCACTTTCGTAAGTGACCGTGAAGGGATTGACAACCCCTAAGCACGTTGGTTGCGTTGAGCTATTGTTTTTGTGTAGGTACGAGGGACTCGAGCGTAGCCTCCTAATGGATTGATACCTTGGTTCTCAAAAACTGAGGGAAATACTTACGCTATTTTGTTGCATCATCCCTTCCTCTTCGGGGAAATCCAACGCAGTGCTCAAGAGGTAGCATGGCCTCGCTTGACGCGTGGAGATTGATTGGACGTGGGCGTCTCCGCTTCCCCACGCTGCCTTGGCAACTGCCCGACTGAAAAAAGACTGGCGCGGGCTGTATTTGCCTTCATTACCTTCCTTCATTTTGCTCTGGATCCCCTTTCTTGCCCTTCGCTTCCAGAGACTCCTGATCCACCCAGGTCCTCCTTCGAGCTTGCCGTCCATGGTGCCCAAGAAAGCCCGGGCTACACCTTCGTCATCCTGGTACGAGCCCACGCTCGACGCGCCGAGCGTGTCGGAGAAGAACCTTGCCGCCGTGCGCTTGATGATGGTTGAGGATGACGAGAAGAGGAAGACTGTGCTCTGGGTCAGCTTCGCCGAGCCTGAGGCCCCTGGCAGCACTTTCTACCCCTTCTTCATGAGTAGCATTGTCGCCGGGTTGGTTCCCCCCTTATCCGACTTCTTCTACTCCGTCCTTGGTCACTATAAGATCCACGCCCTCCATCTTCATACCAACTCCGTCCTTTTCCTGTCGATCTTCGCCTTCTACAGCAAGGCATACGTCGGAGTGATGCCGTCCATGGCACTGCTGCGCCACTTCTTCTTTCTTCGGCTTAAGGAGGGCCCCTGCTCAGGATGCGTTGGTTTCGTTGCGACCAACAAGACCAATGCCATCTCGAAGGCCGGGAAGACGGCCGAGGGATTCAGGAGCAAGTGGGTCCTGATGGACGCCAAGCGTATCCACCCCTAGCTGGTGCTGCCGACGGAGATGCTAGTGTCCCACGAGGGATGGCTTCGCGCGAAGCTCACCGACCCGCGGGTGACGCAGGTGCTGGAGAGGATGACTGCCGACCTGAAGTCCGGCGACTCGAGAATGGCGAAGCTAACGGGGGCCATGATCACCAAAGAAATCATGGCGCAGTGCGTGGATCCCCTCCAAGCGTGCTCGCGCCCACTGTGGAAGCTTGGAGACGATGGGGACGACCTCCGCCTGTGCCCGGAGCCCCTTTCCGATGAGGAATTGCACTCGACTCTTCGTTCCTTGGTCGGGGACGACCAAGGGTACCCGCCTGATGGCCTTGTTCCCTAGTTCCGCCGCCAGGACGGGGTAGAGGTCGCCGCCGCCATGCCCGTCTTTGACGAGCGCGGGCTCGTGCCGCCTGCGCCCACAAACATCCCGGTGGCGATAACTCCGGTGGTCATGTCTTTCGGCGAGTCTCGCGAGGAGGTCGAGGAGGAAGAAGAGGGAGAGGAGGAGCACGACTCAGAGGCGACCCATGGAGGGGCGGGGGAGACCTCCCCCTTGTGCAAGGCCAACATCCTCCGCACCCTGCCTGATGATGAGGAGGAGGCCGATGTCCCCCTGGAAAGGGAGGAGCTGCATACTGCAGGGGGCTCCTCGAGGTCCAAGGTCAGTCCCCGGAGGAAGTCACCGGTCGGGATTCCGACGAGAGGAAGGTCGGTGCTGCTCTCCCAAGACGACGCCCCTGTTTTGTCGCTGCCCGAAGCTGCTTCCAACTTGCCCCCTCCCCCTCTTCTGCGCCTAGAGCCCTTGTGCCCGCGCCTCAGGCTTGGAGGCTCTTAGGCTTCAAGCTCGGGAAGCAGAGGGACTACGCCGCGGTGGACCAGTAAGTATCCTTGTCTTGCCTTGTTCCTGCTTCTGTTGCTGATTCTTGATGCCTTCCGTTGCTTGACTAGGCCGACGCCCATGGGGAAGAGGAGGAAGGAGGACACAGCAGTACTGCTCGGGACCAAATCACCTGCAGCGACCGCTCCCTCCTCCACAGGGAAGGATGGTGGCGGTGCTCGCGCTTCCCCGGCCCAATCATCCTCACGAAACTTGGGTGAGCGCCCTCTGGAGGACGCAGTCCCCACGGCCCCGCTGGCACCAAAGGCACCAGCGTCCGGCTCGGCTACTGAGGTCCCCAAAGCTCAGGATCCCTCAACCTCCCAGGCCATCTTGACGATGTTTCCTCTTCCTTCCTCCGCCGCTCTGCTAACACCGGATTCTTCCACCTCCCCCGACATCCTGGAGCGCGCTCTTTCTGCACTGACCTTGCTGCGGGAGGACCTTCAAGGCACCGACCGTCTCCTAGTGGCCGGGCGCCTGGAGCTGATCTCTGGCTGGCTCCACTCCGACGTGGTCGTCCGGGCAGTTCTGAGCCAGGCTATGGTGGAATCCGAGAAGGACAAGCAAGCCGTCGCCCAAGCTATGGCTGCCCGCGAGGCGGCGCTGAAGGATGCCGAAGCCGCCCAAGATCGCTGGCAGTTGCTGGAGGCTGAACTGAAGATCATGCGCAGTGAGCGTGCGGACGAAGCTCGGGGCCGCAGGGCGGAGGAGGAGAAGATGAAGGCCCGGGAGGATGCCGTCAGGGGTCGCGACACCGAGCTAGAGCAGTTGGCAGAGGCGCAGGCTATGGAGCGCAGCCGGCTGGAGAAGGTGGAGCAGAAGGTGGAGGCAGAGAAGGCCGAGTTGGAAGCCAAGGCACAGGTCCTGGCCGAAGACCTCATGGCCTTCAAGTAACTCGAGGAGAGGTCTCGCGCTGCGCTGCGGTCACTCTACAAGAAGGGTGTCGTGACCCGACCCGAATGGATCAAGCGCTCTGTGCTCAGGTGTCATCCCTGGATCAGTAATGCTGACACCACACAGTACATCGAAGGATTTATAGCAGAGTGGCAATCACACACTTATTACATCGTTGTCTCAAAGAGAACTTATTACAATAAACATGCTTAAGGCCATCTAGTGTCGATAACAGCGGAAGACTCGGAAGATAAATGGGTCCATCAACTCCAACGGCATCACTGAGTATAGAACCACGACCTAAAAGCACCTTACTCGTCGTCTGAAAAGTCTGCAACATGAGAAGTTGCAGCCCGAAAACGGGTCAGCACATGGAATATGCTGGCAATGTAACACATAGAGAGTAATGGAATGAAACAGCTATACTATATGCATATATGGCTGGTGGAAAGCTCTATGGTTACAGTTTTGCATAAAGCATGTTTTTCCCTACTGCAAAGGAATAAATCTATTTAACTATCAGGGTGGTTGTTAAACATCGAGAATGGTTGACAGCATTCCGATCCCAATTAAGTGAACAATTAAAACCCAACAACATTAATTTTAAGTAACATGATGAGATTCACATGATATTCAAGTACTAGATACTCAAGTTGTCCATAACCGGGGACACGGCTAATCATGATTAGTTTGTACACTCTGTAGAGGTTTGCGCACTTTTCCCCACATGACTCGATCGCCTCCGTTTGTTTTCTCGCACTACATGGTGTTTGAGAAACGGATGACCGAGACATAGTCTTTCAGAAGCACTAGCACCTTACATGTGGGGTAGACCGTACCACCTACAACCCCTATATCTAGTAGTCCACCCCGTAAGAGTTCGCACAACTTAGTCAACTATGCCAGAGCCCATGGTAGCATGTGGCTGCACACGGAAGTTTCTAGCATGAATTATCTTATGATCCCTTTGAGCCTGGGTGGCGGTCCAAAATAAAACAGGCAAGTCCTGATAGACATCAGGTGCCTCAATCCACCCAGATGTGTGTTTAAGTGGCCACCTTAGATAAACCATTAAAAAATTATCAACTCACATTTGTCATGGATATCACTCACCCAATCCACGTCTACTAGCATAGCATGGCATAATAAGCAAACGTAGAAGTAACTCCCAAAGGTTTCATAATAATACAGGTGATAGGTACTACCTCATCTACTTCCCATCCCACAATTTAATTGGATCCTAATCATGCAATGTGAGAGGATTGATCTAATGCAATAAAACATGGGTTGTAGAAAAGGTATGATCAAAGTGTTACTTGCCTTGCTGATGATCCGCGAGACCTAGGGTTTCGAAGTAACAAGCGGCGCACTCCGGGTGATCTATCGCATACAAACAACAAGCACCCAATAAGTACTCATCTCATGCACAGGTAAAACTCGAACAAGAGATCGAACCAGAGAGTTCAACTTAAGAACTCCGGTTGCAAAGAAAGAATGAACCGAACAAGAAACGGAAAACAACGGCGGAAGAAAACAACTCGGTTCTAGCAAGTTGAAACTAGGTCAAATTTTACCGTAGCAAAAACTTGTTCAAGTTGATTAGACAGAACGGTGGTTTCGAAACAAAACTCCAGGCGCTTGAATCACCTGATTCCGATAAACGAGCGAGGAGAAAGACTAGAACGAAGATCGGATCTGAGATCACGATCACGGAATAAATCCAATGAAAAGAAAGAGACGAACGGTTAAACGAACGGGCGTCGTTAACCGGGAATAATCGGTGATCACGTTCGTTGGGACGAACGGTCCGAAAGAAGAACAAAACCGATCTAGGGTTTCAGAAAAGACCGAAACAAAAACCGGAAAAGAAACGGAAAAGAAACGGAACGGTTCTTTTAAGAAAAACCGAACCGGGGAAGAAAAAGAGAGGCGCGGCTACCTCGGGAGGCGGGCTCCGGGCGGCGGCGGCGGCTAAGGGCGGCGGCGGCTAAGGTGGCGGCTTGGGGCTGCGCGCTGCTGCTTGCTGCGGCTTAGGAGGAGAGGGGCTTGGGGTTTTGATGTGCGGAGAGGGGGGGTAGAGGGGTATATATACTAGGAGGGGGAGGGGGTAGATGCTTGGGCAAAGGGCAAGGGGGGCGCCGGCCTAGAGTCCTTCGAGGACTCGGCCTAGGGCGGGGCGGCGGCTGCCTGCGCCTGGTGCCTGGCGCGCACGCGGCTGGGGCTGGGGCCTGGCCGGCCGGCCTGCTGGCTGGGCCTTGGCCCAAGCGGGGCGCTGCTCTCTTTTTTTTTAAACGGTTCCGCGCAGAAAAACAAAAAGAAAACTAACTAAACGAACTCCGAAAAACCTAAAGTAAATTTTCCCCGACTCCTAAAAATGAGCCGAACAAAATGAACTTTACTCCGGACCTAGAATGCAATTTTCGAAAACGCGCATTTTTCCCTATCCAAATAAAAAGCAAACAAAACTCCGACAAAACCAAAATTTGATTTATTCATTAAATCTTCATTTTTCCTAAATTTGGGAAAGTCATATTATTTCCTCTCTTATATTTTTGTTATTGGAAAAATAATTGAAGATGAAATAAATAAATCAAATGATCCTCTTTTCAAAATTTGAGAAAAATCCCAAATATGAAAATAACGAAATCTCCAACTCTCTCCGAGGGTCCTTGAGTTGCGTGAAATTTCTAGGATCAACCAAAATGCATGAAAATATGATATGCATGATGATCTAATGTATAACATTCCAAATTGCAAATTTGGGATGTTACAAACCTACCCCCCTTAAGATGAATCTCGCCCTCAAGATTCTGTTTGGCTAGAAAATTGGTGAGGGTGGTCCTTGAGCAAATCTTCTTCTCTTTCCCAGGTGGCTTCATCCTCTGAGTGGTGGTTCCACTAAACTTTGCAAAACTTGATAACCTTGCTGCGAGTAACTCTGCTGGCATAATCGAGAATCTTGACTGGCTTCTCCTCATACGTTAAGTCGTCCTTCAACTGAATCGCTTCGAGTGGCACGGTATCTCTTAGCGGTACCTCCGCCATCTCGGCATGACATTTCTTCAGCTGAGAAACATGGAATACATCATGAACTCCTGATAGCTCCTCTGGTAATTCCAACTTATAAGCGACTTCTCCCATACGTTGCAAGATCTTATACGGTCCAATGAAACACGGTGCTAACTTTCCCTTAACTCCAAAGCGCTTAACTCCTCGAAGTGGGGATACTCGAAGATAAACCCTGTCTCCGGTTTCGTAAACTGTCTCCTTGCATTTAGAATCTGCGTAGCTCTTCTGCCTTGACTGGGCTACCTTGAGCCTATCGCGAATCAACTTAACATTCCGTTCAGACTCCTTAATCAAATCTGGACCAAAGAATTGACGGTCTCCAACTTCGTCCCATGACAGCGGTGTCCTGCACCTCCTTCCGTATAAAGCTTTGAAAGGTGCCATCTTCAAACTGGTTTGGTAACTGTTGTTATAAGAAAACTCCGCATACGGCAAGTTATCGTCCCAGCTAGATCAATAATCTAGTGCACAAGCTCTCAGCATATCTTCCAAAATCTGATTGACTCTCTCGGTCTGTCCATCTGTATGCGGATGAAAAGCTGTGCTGAACTCTAGTCTGGTTCCCAAAGTTCCATGCAACTGATTCCAAAACTTTGAGGTAAATTGGGTTCCTCTATCTGATACGATACTTCTCGGAACTCCATGCAAACAAATGATCCTAGTCATGTATATCTTTGCCAACTTAGCACTGGTGTAAGTGGTCTTAACTGGAATAAAATGTGCTACCTTTGTCAAACGATGAACTACTACCTATATCGAATCGTAGCCTGCCTTTGTCCTGGGTAGTCCCGTGATAAAATCCATGCCTATCTTATCCCACTTCCATTCGGGTATCGGCAATGGTTGTAACAATCCTGCTGGCTTCTGATGCTCTGCCTTTACTCTTTGACAAACGTCACAAACTGCTACATATGCTGCAATATCCTTCTTCATTCCGGTCCACCAGAATGTTTCCTTCAAATCCAAATACATCTTGGTATTCCCTGGGTGAATCGAATACGGTGAATCATGTGCCTCTTGCAAAATCAACTTCCTGATCTCCGGGTCATTGGGCACATAAACACGGTCCTCAAACCATAAGGTATCGTGCTCATCCTCACGAAATCCCTTTGCTTTTCCTTCGCTCAATTTCTCTTTTATAGCGGCAATCTCCTTGTCAGATTTCTGAGCTTCTCTGATCTTATCCATCAATGTTGACTGAATCTCCAATGCTGCTACATAGCCTCTCGGAACTATTTCCAAACATAGCTCACGAAGGTTTTCTGCTAACTCTTTAGGTACTTCTCCTGTCATTACCATATTGACATGGCTCTTACGGCTCAATGCGTCAGCTACCACATTAGCTTTTCCGGGATGGTAATGCAATCTCATGTCATAATCCTTGATGAGCTCCAACCATCTCCTTTGTCTGAGGTTCAACTCCTTCTGAGTGAAAATGTACTTCAATCTCTTGTGATCCGTGTACACCTCACAATGATTTCCAATGAGGAAATGTCTCCACGTTTTCAATGCATGCACTACGGCTGCTAACTCCAAATCATGCGTGGCATAATTCAACTCATGAGGCTTCAGTTGCCATGAAGCATACGAAACAACTCTTCCTTCCTGCATAAGCACTGCTCCAAGTCCTCGACGTGAAGCGTCGCAATACACCTCATAATCCTTGGTTTGATCTGGAAAAATCAACACCGGTGAGGTAACCAAACGTTTCTTCAACTCCTGGAAACTAGCCTCACACTCCTCAGTCCATTTGAACTTAATATCCTTCTTCAACAATTCAGTCATAGGCTTTGCAATCTTTGAAAAGTTCTCAATGAATCTCCGGTAGTATCCTGCGAGTCCAAGAAAACTCCAGATCTCTCCAACTGTCGTTGGTGATTCCCATTCGGTTACGGTCTCAACCTTAGTTGGGTCAACTGCTATACCTTCTCCGGATATAACGTGTCCGAGGAATCCAACTTCCTTCAACCAAAACTCACATTTGCTGAATTTGGCATATGACTGATGTTCCCTTAGTTTCTCCAAAACCAAACGCAAATGTTCCTTATGGTCCTCTTCATTCTTCGAATAAACCAGGATGTCATCAATGAACACTACGACGAACTTATCCAAAAACTCCATAAACACTTTGTTCATCAGGTTCATAAAATAGGCAGGTGCGTTAGTCAATCCAAGTGACATAACGGTATACTCATACAGTCCATATCTTGTGGTGAATGCTGTCTTAGGTATGTCCTGCTCTCGAATCTTCAACTGATGGTACCCTGATCGCAAATCGATCTTGGAAAACACTTTAGCTCCTTGCAAACGATCAAACAGATCATTGATCATTGGTAGTGGGTACTTGTTCTTGATGGTTACTTCATTCAATCCACGGTAATCAACAACCATCCTTAATGATCCATCCTTCTTTTCCACTAGAAGTACGGGTGATCCCCAAGGCGAAGAACTTGGGCGAATGTAACCTTTATCCAATAACTCCTTAATCTGATTCTTAATTTCTACCAAATCCTTTGCTGGCATCCGGTATGGTCGCTTCGATATTGGGTCGGTACCTGGCAAAATCTCAATTAAGAACTCTATGTCCCTATCCGGTGGCATGCCTGGTAATTCCTCAGGAAATACATCAGGAAAATCCTTTACCACTGGTACTTCTTCTTGCACAACTCATGTTAAAGAATTTACTTGTGTCCTGTTTGGCACATGACGGGATACATACTTGATCCTTCTTCCTTCTGGTGTGGTAAGCAAAATTGTCTTACTAGGGCAATCGATGTTCCCTTCATACTTCGATAACCAATCCATGCCTAATATCACATCCAATCCTTGAGATTCCAATACTATTAGGTCTGAGGGAAACACATAGTTACCAATCCTTAATGGTAACCGATCACACCATCGTCTAGCCATATACTCCGCTCCAGGTGAGCTTACTAACATGGGTGACCTAAGGGCTTGGGTTGGCAGGTTATATTTATCCACAAATCCCCTTGATATGTATGAATGCGATGCACCAGTATCAAAAAGAACGAGAGCAGTAAATGACTTAACCAAAAACTTACCGATTACTGCATCGGGCTAATCTTCAACCTCCTCCACATTAATATGGTTCACCTGTCCCCTATTGAAAGGGTTCGGCTTCTTCCCAGAGCTTCCATTGCCATTTCCATTCTGGCCTTCGGGACATTCATTGGCATAATGTCCAGTCTTGGAACACTTGAAACAAGTGACTTGACTCAGATCTCTCTTGGTTGGGGTCGATGGGGTGGTACGGTTCTGGCCGTTGCTTCCTCCATTCCCATTACCATTCTTGTGGCCATTATGGTTGTGCGAGCTTCCTCCTCCATGGGTATGCTGAAACTGAAATCGCGGTTTAGGGGTAAAACGGGGCTTCTGCTGGGCTCCAGAGTTATACTTCCCCTGTCCATACTTCCTCTTACGGTTCTCAATCTGCTGTTTCTTTCCTTCAATCATGATGGCACGATCTACCAACTCCTGGTAGTTGTTGAAACTCGCTACCATCAACTGCATGCTTAGTTCATCATTCAGTCCTTCCAGAAACTTCTCCTGCTTAGCTGCATCCGTAGCAACGTCATCTGGGGCATAACGTGCTAACTTGCTGAAATCGTCAACGTACTGGCCAACTGTTCTTCCTCCTTGGCGTAAGTTTCGAAACTCACGCTTCTTCATGGCCATAGCTCCTGCTGAAACATGGGCAGTGCGGAAAGCTTGCTGAAACTGATCCCATGTGACAGTGTCAACTGGGTAAGTGGCTGTGAAATTCTCCCACCATGCTGCCGCGGGTCCGTCAAGATGGTGAGCGGCAAACTTCACTTTCTCACCATCTGTGCATCCTGCAGTGGTCAACTCCCTTCTTATCTTGCGGAGCCAATCGTCTGCTACTATTGGCTCGGTGCTACTGGAAAACACCGGCGGATTCAGCCTAAGGAAACGGGCTAAGTGGTCAACAGGTGGTGGTGGTGGTGGTGGGTTGTTGTTGTTGTTCTGCTGGTTCTGGACTAACATCTGCATCAATTGATTCTGCTGCTGGATCAACTGAGTGAGCTCCGATGGAAATCCATTGTCACATCTCGGAGGCATCTGAGGGTTTAGAAAAGACGAGAATTAAGAATAGAGTGAGGTCTAAAGAGAAAACACTACCCCAATGCACATGAGAAAAATGCACACAAAATCACTTCATTCAATCAAACAAGGGCTTACAAACGGTCTAACTATCGCAAAAGTGCTCGACTAATGTTTACATGGGGGAAATGCTACTACTATTTGGTGGTCATCTAGAAATTTGAACCGGTGGAAGACTCCATGATATCTGCTCCTGCTTCGTCTTCAAAGTCGGGTTCACTTGGATCCGAATCGGTGTCGTCGATGATGATGTAGTTGTCCGGACATGCGACGTACTCGTCTTCTTCCTTGGATGCTAACTTCCTCTTGAGTTCTTCAATCTCCTGCTTAAGATCGCCATTGTGTCTTGCTAGAGCTACGATCTCGTCCATGTAGTCCTTGCGTGTAGACTTCAGTTCTCCTTCTAGCTCGAGGATCCTTGCCTTCGCATTCTTCAACTCTACCATATCATTGCACATATGGTTCTCGTGGCATCGAATGTGCTGGTTTAACTCCTGGATGAAAGATGCAATGGACCTATCCTTCTTGGTGCTGACTAACTCCCATTGTTCATCTCGGCGTCCGCAAATCTGGTAGACAGTGTCCTTGAGGTCTTCTTGATAAACTTCTCCAATGCGTCCTATGGTGATATGAGCTGCCATGCTCCTTCCCAGACTCCAGGTTGGTGCATTGAAAATACTATCTATGGGCTTCGTGATTGGCGCGAATGTCCTTCCCGGAATGTGAGCTTGAATCTTCCAGCGCTCCTCTTCAGGCAGAGTGGCGTTGAAAGTTCCCGTGAAGCTTGGTAATCCAATGTTCAGGTACTTGGTGACTTCCTTCAGGTGAAATCCAAATGGTGTGCCTTCATCCGGTTGAGCATACTTAATCTTCGCGTTCGTCATCCTAAAAGAGTAGAAAAGATGAGAAGTTAGAAAATGAGAAGAGAATGGTGATCTATGGCTTTAACTTAGTGGTCGTGTCCTACAGTCAGCGTGTGCTCTGATACCATCTCTGTCGCGACCCGACCCGAATGGATCAAGCGCTCTGTGCTCAGGTCTCATCCCTGGATCAGTAATGCTGACACCACACAGTACATCGAAGGATTTATAGCAGAGTGGCAATCACACACTTATTACATCATTGTCTCAAAGAGAACTTATTACAATAAACATGGCTTAAGGCCATCTAGTGTCGATAACAGCGGATGACTCGGAAGATAAATGGGTCCATCAACTCCAACGGCATCACTGAGTATAGAACCACGACCTAAAAGCACCTTACTCGTCATCTGAAAAGTCTGCAACATGAGAAGTTGCAGCCTGAAAACGGGTCAGCACATGGAATATGCTGGCAATGTAACACATAGAGAGTAATGGAATGAAACAGCTATACTATATGCATATATGGCTGGTGGAAAGCTCTATGGTTACAGTTTTGCGTAAAGCCAGTTTTTCCCTACTGCAAAGGAATAAATCTATTTAACTATCAGGGTGGTTGTTAAACATCGAGAATGGTTGACAGCATTCCGATCCCAATTAAGTGAACAATTAAAACCCAACAACATTAATTTTAAGTAACATGATGAGATTCACATGATATTCAAGTACTAGATACTCAAGTTGTCCATAACCGGGGACACGGCTAATCATGATTAGTTTGTACACTCTGCAGAGGTTTGCGCACTTTTCCCCACATGACTCGATTGCCTCCGTTTGTTTTCTCGCACTACATGGTGTTTGAGAAACGGATGACCGAGACACAGTCTTTCAGAAGCACTAGCACCTTACATGTGGGGTAGACCGTACCACCAACAACCCCTACATCTGCTAGTCCACCCCGTAAGAGTTCGCACAACTTAGTCAACTATGCCAGAGCCCATAATACCATGTGGCTGCACACGGAAGTTTCTAGCATGAATTATCTTATGATCCCTTTGAGCCTAGGTGGCGGTCCAAAATAAAACAGGCAAGTCCTGATAGACATCAGGTGCCTCAATCCACCCAGATGTGTGTTTAAGTGGCCACCTCAGATAAACCATTAAAAAATTATCAACTCACATCTGTCATGGATATCACTCACCCAATCCACGTCTACTAGCATAGCATGGCATAATAAGCAAACGTAGAAGTAACTCCCAAAGGTTTCATAATAATACAGGTGATAGGTACTACCTCATCTACTTCCCATCCCACAATTTAATTGGATCCTAATCATGCAATGTGAGAGGATTGAACTAGTGCAATAAAACATGGGTTGTAGAAAAGGTATGATCAAAGTGTTACTTGCCTTGCTGATGATCCGCGAGACCTAGGGTTTCGAAGTAACAAGCGGCGCACTCCGGGTGATCTATTGCAGACAAACAACAAGCACCCAATAAGTACTCATCTAATGCACAGGTAAAACTCGAACAAGAGATCGAACCAGAGAGTTCAACTTAAGAAAGAACGAACCGAACAAGAAACGGAAAACAACGGCGGAAGAAAACAACTCGGTTCTAGCAAGTTGAAACTAGGTTAAATTTTACCGTAGCAAAAACTTGTTCAAGTTGATTAGACAGAACGGTGGTTTCGAAATGAAACTCCAGGCGCTTGAATCACCTGATTCCGATAAACGAGCGAGGAGAAAGACTAGAACGAAGATCGGATCTGAGATCACGATCGCGGAATAAAATCCGACGAAAAGAAAGAGACGAACGGTTAAACGAACGGGCGTCGTTAACCGGGAATAATCGGTGATCACGTTCGTTTAGACGAACGGTCCGAAAGAAGAACAAAACCGATCTAGGGTTTCAGAAAAGACCGAAACAAAAACCAGAAAAGAAACGGAACGGTTCTTTTAAGAAAAACCGAACCGGGGAAGAAAAAGAGAGGCGCGGCTACCTTGGGAGGCGGGCTTGGGGTGCCGGCGGCTAAGGGCGGCGGCGGCTAAGGCGGCGGCTTGGGGCTGCGCGCTGCTGCTTGCTGCGGCTTAGGAGGAGAGGGGCTTGGGGTTTTGATGTGAGGAGAGGGGGGGTAGAGGGGTATATATACTAGGAGGGGGAGGGGGTAGATGCTTGGGCAAGGGGCAAGGGGGGCGCCGGCCTAGAGTCCTTCTAGGACTCGGCCTAGGGCGGGGTGGCGGCTGCCTGCGCCTAGCGCCTGGCGCGCGCGCGGCTGGGGCCTGGCCGGCCGGCCTGCTGGCTGGGCCTTGGCCCAGGCGGGGCGCTGCTCTCTTTTTTTTAAACGGTTCCGCGCAGAAAAACAAAAAGAAAACTAACTAAACGAACTCCGAAATACCTAAAGTAAATTTTCCCCGACTCCCAAAAATGAGCCGAACAAAATGAACTTTACTCCGGACCTAGAATGCAATTTTCGAAAACGCCCATTTTTCCCTATCCAAATAAAAAGCAAACAAAACTCTGACAAAACCAAAATTTTATTTATTCATTAAATCTTCATTTTTCCTAAATTTGGGAAAGTCATATTATTTCCTCTCTTATATTTTTGTTATTGGAAAAATAATTGAAGATGAAATAAATAAATCAAATGATCCTCTTTTCAAAATTTGAGAAAACTCCCAAATATGAAAATAACGAAATCTCCAACTCTCTCCGAGGGTCCTTGAGTTGCGTGAAATTTCTAGGATCAACCAAAATGCATGAAAATATGATATGCATGATGATCTAATGTATAACATTCCAAATTGCAAATTTGGGATGTTACAAAGGGCTTGGAGGAGCCGCTGGCTACCGACGACGAGGGCCCCACCCAGCTGCTTCCTTATCTGGTCAAGGTGCTTCAAGAAGTCATGAGCGGTATCGGCCCCTTGGCAGAGGCAGAAGGCCGCATCCTTTCCCCGGCCGCGTTGACGCGCGTCTTCAGCCACCTCCATCTTCGCGATCCTATCGCCCACCTCGCGAGCTGCTAGAGCCTGTGGACACCGAGCACTACGCAGCTGCTGCCGAAGCTATGAAGAGTCAGGTGGAGGCCCTACTGAAGAGGTTTCGCACCTTCGATCATGTGCCTTCAACTGGTGGTGCTTCTGATCCTGCAACTCCGGCGGGTGGTGCAGGTGAGGGCGACGCCGCTATGGGAGAAGCATCCCTTGCGGGCGACGGCAGCGTCCGGGGATGACGAGATGACCTGCTGGCGGCTCCTTTCCTGTTTAGCTCCTGCGATATGCACCATGCCTTGTGGAGGCGTTTAAACTTGCATTTGATATCGGAAGAACTATATGTCTTGTAATATTTTCTTGAAATTTTGCGATTTCCTTCCCATTTGCTTTACATACTGCGTCGGCAGGGCCTGACCCCGCGCATACCTCAACCGTCGTTGGGTCGTCCGGATCACCAGGACGAGACCAAGGGGTGAGGGGATACGTGGCCAGTTAGGCTCCTGAGGCGCGATGGTCAGGAGTCCCCCTTGACGCACAAAAAGGAGATACGAGAGTAGGCCTAGTGTTCTACGTCGGCAGGGCCCGACCTTGCGCATACCTCAGCCGCCATTGGACCGTCCGGACCGCCAGGACGGACCAAGGAGTGAGGGGCTACGTGGCTAGTTATGCTCCTGAGTCGTGATGCTTAGGAGTCCCCCCTGACATTCAAACGACCTTCATACCTTGGATCCGCTTGGGAGGGCGCACGACGACCAGGTCCGAGGGACCTGGCAGGGTAGCGTACGCTTGGGCGTGACCCGAGCGCAGCCCCTGTGCCCAGCCCCCTGCGCTACTCTCCTGAGGGGAGGTGTTGCGATGAGGCCAGACACTGAACTCGGAGGCTCCCTGAGGTTGGTACAGCCATGAGGCCGCTCTCAGTTGTTTATCACCAGCAGGGAGCATACGCTTCCGCACTTGCACGGGCATAGCCGCTCCTTGGCAGTGTCGACTGCCAGCACGGAGCATGGTGCTTCCACTGGTGCGTGGGTGAGGGCTCCCTCTGAGTAGAGCCCCGGGGCGTGTACAGCCCCGCCCTGACAGGTGGCTTGCACGGCAGGGCTAGACGAGGTGTGTCTGGGCACTCGTGAGCCAGCGCGGGACTCACGAGGCCCTACCTCAAGGCGGGTTGCGCCTGGTCTTGGTTCTTGTTGACTGTAGTGGTCATGCGAGATGGTTAGGCAACCTGCGCCGAACGAATCTCCTGTGGTTATCGCATGAGAAGGTCAAGCACCAACTTCCACAAGAGGTGACGTGAACGGGACCGACCCGCCAGACAGAGCTCAGCCGTTGGATTTATCAACGCTGCAGGGACGGACCCGAGCACAAACGCCATGCCTAGCCTTCTTATGCGAAGGATCCTGAAGAAAGACGATTGGCGCACGGCTCCCGTGGTGGGTGATAATCAAGCAGGTAATGACAATAGATAGCTTATGCATGGAAAGAAAACTAGCTAAGCTAAATGCAAGAACGATACATGCCACTGGGTCGGACCTGAGCGGCCTGGGGATGATGCAGTCCGAGGGGCACCCCCAATAAAGTAAGCTTAAAGGCGTAAAAAGGATACATGCCGCGGGGACAGGCCCACGCGACCTGGGAATGATGCAGCCTGGGGGCGCTCCCAGCTGAATGAACTTGGAAATTGTCACCTGGTTTTGTTTTCGAAGGAGCGTTTGGGTAGCTGCAGGTGCACACTGAAGAAGTCGCTCCTCACGAGCCGACGAGACCCTGAGCCTCCGGAGGCTCTAGGGGCTCAGGTGGCTCCGTGAGGACCGTCTCCATCTCTGGCAGGACCGCGTGATGCCTGGCCTCTTGGGTCGCTAGGATGCTTCGTAGATTGTGCTGGAAGGCGGCTGCCACGCTCGGCAGGCCGAATGGCATGCGAACGAAGCTGTGAGGTGGACCCTCATAACGGCCAACACGCGAAGGCCAGAAGCGCTCCTGAGATGCGGCCGTATTGAGCCCTGGCATGTCAATGCAGACGTGCAGCTCGCCACCCTCGCCCGGGTGGGGAGCTACACCAGGTGGGCAGCGGTCGCCGCGTATCGCCGTTGCTTCCTGAAGCTCCTAGGCGGTCTTGATGATGAGCTCCTGAGTGCCAGGCGCTACTCGCCCGGTGCCCTCCTGAGCGAAACGTGCCGCGAAGCATGCCTCCACGTGGTGCCCGAGCGCCTCCCTCGTGATGTTGCCCAGGTCTGAGGCTCTCTAGAAGAGTGCCCCCGAGCCCTGCCCGAGGAGGGCGCCGGGTGAGCCTTCCTATGTGAGGGAGGAAGGCGCCCCAGGTGCGGGCGCCGATCCTGAGGTGGCACCACTAGAGTCACCACTCCCCTGAGGCCCTATGCGGAGTAGCTGCTTGTTCTTCTTCTTCTTGGGGATGGCCTCAGGAGGGTACTGCGCGCCCTCGCTGTCAGGGTCTTCAATTGCTGTGGCTTGGAAGGCGCGCTCGAGGGAGCACACCGCATCTCTTTCTTCGCAGAGGACTGTGATGATTCCGCCGCTTCCCGGCATCTTGAGGATGTTGTAGCCATGATGGGTCACTGCCATGAATTTGGCTAATGCTGGGTACCCGAGGATGGCATTGTACGGTAGACGGATGTGGGCGACGTCGAAGTCGACGAGCTCGGTGTGGTAGTTGTCGCGCTGACCAAAGGTGACAGGGAGACGAACTTGCCCTATCGGGGTGGTGGAGCCGTCGGTCACTCCTGAAAAGGATTTAGTAGGTTGCAGCTGATCATAGGGCACTTGAAGGTTGTCGAATGTCTAGACGAACAGGACAGTGAGCCCCGCGCCGCCATTGATGAGGGTCTTGGTGACTTGGACATTGCTGACGACGGGTGAGCAGAGCATCGTGAGGACGCCGGTGGTCACCGCGCATTTGAGCTGGTCCGCCGAGCTGAAGGCGATGGCGTATTTGGACCATCTGAGCGGGCGCATGGCCTCGAGCTTGGGGAGGGCTACATTCACCTCGCGAGAGAACTGCTTGAAGATGCGCTAGGAAGCCGGGGCCTGAGCACCACCCAAGATGCAAGAGATGGCGTGCGGCTCCTAGAAGCCCCTAGCCCCCTCGTCCTGATGGTGGTCATCGTTCCTCCTTGGTCGTGGCGGGAGCGGAGGGAGACCAGGATTGCCCTGAGGATGGTCCTCGCGAGGCTGGTCCCTCCAGGCGCCCTCATGAGGCTGGTCCTGCCAGCGATCCTCACGAGGCTAGTCGCGCCACTCCTAGCGGGGGCCGCGATCATCCTAGCGTCCTCCGCCTCGTCCTCCTCCTCGGTCGTAGCCCCGGTCGTTGCGCTCGGGGCGTCGACCGAAGCATCCATCTCGAATGGCCCTGAGCTCTTGACAATCGTTGGTGTTGTGGTTGCGCATGTTGTGGAAGGCGTAGAACGGACGGCCGCACTTGGATGACTCGGGGAGGTCCCGGCCGAGCTTTGTGTCTGGCTCTGCCACGAGTACGGCCACTCCCTTGTTCTTCAAGTCCTTGACCTTGGCCTTCTTCTCCTCTAGATCAGCAGTAGGGAGCTCGAGGAGGGAGAGACGCCCTTCCTCAGCTCTCGCGCACTTGGTCGCTATGTTGAACAGCTCCAGAGTCGTGCATAGCTCCTCGTGGATGGCGAGCTCCTCCTTCATCTTGATGTCGTGGATGCCATCGGAAAACGCTGAGATGATGGCCTCGTCCATTACCTTGGGGATCTTGAGACGCACGCTATTGAAGCATTGGATGTACTTCTGCAGGGTCTCTCCCGGCTATTGCTTGATGCGGTGCAGGTCACCCGCGGCCGGAGGGCGGTCGCGAGTGCTCTGGAAGTTGGCGGCGAAGCGGTCGCGCATCTCATCCCAAGAGGAGATCGAGCCTGGAGGCAGGTTCAGGAGCCATGAGCGGGCACCGTCCTTGAGAGCCATGGGAAACCAGTTCGCCATGACTTTTTCGTTGCCGCTAGCCGCCTCGATGCTTAGTTCCTAGAGCTGTAGGAACTTCGTAGGGTTGGGGATGCCGTCGTAGCGAGGAGGCAGATCCGGCTTGAACTTGCCTGGCCAGACAACGCTACGCGGCTCAGGATTGAAGGTGCAGCAGCATGCCGTGGCCACCAGGGCCCTTTGATGACGTGGGGCCTGACCTGGATGTCCGCGCACCGCCGCCGCAGGCGGCACTCGGCCTTGTCGTGGTGGTGCTGGGAGCGCTGGAGCGTTTTCTTGCGGCCGAGGAACCTCTTGGCAGCTTCCTTCTTCATGCACGGACACACGGCGCGGCGGATCACGCCGCGGGACCGCGCGTCCTGGGGCGAGGACACCGTGTTGACGCAGAGGGGGTGGTGGCGCTCCGTGAGCTGCGCGTCTCGGCGCAAGGGCTCCGTCTTGATGCGGAGGCGGCGGAGGCGCTTCGTGAGCTACATCGCCCATGGTTGGAGGTGGGTGAGGCAGCGAGAGGGATGTTGCAGGGGAGCCCCAGCGACACTGACGAGCTCGGCAATGCGGTCCAACTAGTCCTCGTAGAGGTCGTCGACCGGGCGGTAACGTAGGAGCTCGCGTGCCATGAGTAGCACAGCCTACGCGTCCGTGGGTGCGCGGCGAACGTGAGATGATGAGCTAGCAGGAGTCAGCGATGGGGTGGCGGTGCGGCCGTCCCGCAGCATGGAGGGGTGCAGTGAGGACGCTTGCTGCTCGTTTGCTGCCGGGCAGGTAGCGGCGTTGGTGACAGGAGATGGAGAACGACGGGCAGGCCCGGTGACAGGGGCTGTCTGAGCGACACGGGTGGCGAGGGCGGTCCGGCGCTCGGCGCGGGCTCGGCACGCGTCCGACATGGATGTGGTGGAACGGTGGAACGTGGATCAACGGAAGAAAAGCTTCAGCACACCCCTACCTAGCGCGCCAAATGTCGGATTTCGGGTTCCGTCAAAACCCTTATGGTTCGAACATTGGGTGCGCACGAAGATCTCTCCTCCCCCAAGCACTCACCCTCACAGAAATCTCAAGGCTCAGCGCGTCGAACTCACAGAATAAAGGCACAGAAGATTTATACTGGTTCGGGCCTCCGATGTGGTGTAATACCGTACTCCAGTGTGGTGTGGTGTATTGCCTCTTGGGCTGAGGATGAACAGTTACAAGGGAAGAACGGCCTCCTGAGGAGAGGTGCTCTTGTGCTTGGCCAGTTTGTGTGGTCGCCTTGGTGGAATAGATCCAGTCCAAGATGAGACCATATCCTCCCCCTGCGATGGTGGCTAGTACTATATATAGAGGCCCGGGTCCTCTTCCCAAATATTAGGCGGCAAGGGATCCCACAACGGCCAATTTGAAGGGGGCAGCTGATACGTCTCCAACGTATCTATAATTTTTGATTGTTCCATGCTATTATATTATCTGTTTTGCATGTTAATGGGATTTATTTTACACTTTTATATTATTTTTGTGACTAACCTATTAACCGGAGGGCCAGCCCAAATTGTTGTTTTTTTGACTATTTTAGTGTTTTGCAGAAAAAGAATATCAAACGGAGTCCAAACGGAATGAAACCTTCGTCAGCGTGATTTTTGGAATAAACATGATCCAGGGGACTTGGAGTGGACGTCAAGAAACAATCGAGGAGGCCACGAGGCACGGGGGCGCGCCTACCCCATGGGCGCGCCCTCCACCCTCGTGGGCCCCTCGTTGCTCCACCGACCTACTTCTTCCTCCTATATATATTGACCCCGAAAACATCCAGGAGCACCACGAAAACCTATTTCCACCGCCGCAACCTTCTGTACCCAAGAGATCCCACCTTGGGGCCTTTTCCGGAGCTCCGCCGGAGGGGCATTGATCATGGAGGGCCTCTACATCAACTCCATGGCCCCTCCGATGATGTGTGAGTAGTTTACCTCAGACCTTCGGGTCCATAGCTAGTACAAGTTATCCTAACAAAGATGGTCTTCGCCTGCCAAAGGCTTTGGTGATGACGCCGTCTTGGGCTCAACGGTGACCCCCGTCATGTCGTCCTGCTGGTCTTGGTCTTGTTGCACTAATATGGAAACCTTTGCTTGACGCCTCGGGACACCGCGCCTGTGCTTGCCTCTTTAGCACCAAAGACGAAACGAGGACAATGCGCGCGCTGGCGCCCGCCTGGCCATGGTCGTCATGGCTTGCGTCACAGGAACCTCGCGAGGCACCCCTTGCCTTGATCTCTCTGCTCCTCGCCAGCCAGCCTGGTGAGGCCGCCCCCCAGGAGGTCTTGCGTCGTCCGCCTCGCGAGGCTTCGCCCCTCGCGAGGGTCTTGAGTGTTTTGCCGGTGAAGATGGGTCATACAGAGCCGATGGTGGAGCCACGCCGTGGGCCGCAGGAAGGCAAGTCTAGGTACCCCCGTTCCCAGGACACCGACAACCAGCAGCGACGAAAACGTCATGGCGAACTGGTTTCCCATGGCTCTCAAGGATAGTGGCCGCTCGTGGCTCCTGAACCTACCTCCAGGCTCGATCTCCTCCTGGGATGAGATGCGCGACCGCTTCGTCGCCAACTTTCAGGGCACTCGCAACCGCCCTCTAGGCGCGGGTGACCTGCGCCGCATCAAGCAACAGCCGGGAGAGACCCTGCAGAAGTACATCCAACGCTTCAATAGCGTGCGTCTCAAGATCCCCAAGGTGACGGACGAGGCAATCATCTCAGCGTTTAGGATGGCGTCCGTGACATCAAGATGAAGGAGGAGCTCTCCATACACAAGGAGCTATGCACGACTCTGGAGCTGTTCGACATAGAGACCAAGTGCGTGAGAGCTGAGGAAGGGCGTCTCTCCCTCCTTGAGCTCCCTGCTGCCGATCCAGAGGAGAAGAAGGCCAATGTCAAGGACGTGAAACGCAAGGGAGTGGCCGTACTCGCGGCAGAGCCAGACACAAAGCGCAGCCAGGACCTCCCAGAGTAATCCAAGCACGGCCGTCCGTTCTGCGCGTTCCACAACATGCGCAACCACAACACCAACGATTGTCAGGAGCTCAGGGCCATTCGAGATGGACGCTTTAGTCGGTGCCCCGAGCACAACGACCAGGGCTACGGCCGAGGAGGAGGACGAGTCGGAGGACGTTGCGATGATCGCAGCCCCCGCCAGGAGTGGCGCGACCAACCTCGTGAGGATCGCTGGCAGGACCAGCCTTGTGAGGGCGCCTGGAGGGACCAGCCTTGCGAGGACCGTCCACAGGGCAATCTTGGTCTCCCTCCGCTGAAGCCACCACCAAGGAGGAACGACGACCACCATCAGGACGAGGGGGCTGGGGGCTTCCAAGAGCCGCACGCCATCGCTTGCATCTTGGGTGGTGTTCAGGCACCGACTTCCCAGCGCATCTTCAAGCATTTCTCTCGCGAGGTGAATGCAGCCCTCCCCAAGCTCGAGGCCACGCGCCCGCTCAGATGGTCCAAATACGCCATCACCTCTAGCTCGGCGGACCATCTCAAATGCGCGGTGACCGCCGGCGTCCTCCCGATGCTCTGCTCACCTATCATCAGCAATGTCCAAGTCACCAAGACCCTCATCGACAGCGGTGTGGGGCTCAGTGTCATGTCCGTCGAGACGTTCGACAGCCTTCAAGTGCCCTATGATCAGCTGCAGCCAACTAGGCCCTTTTCAGGAGTGACCGACGGCTCCACCCTCCGATAGGGCAAGTTCATCTCCCTGTCACCTTTGGTCAGCATGATGACTACCACACCGAGCTCGTCGACTTCGACGTCGCCCACATCCGTCTACCGTACAATGCCATCCTCGGGTACCCAGCGTTAGCCAAATTCATGGCAGTGACCCACCATGGCTACAACGTCCTCAAGATGCCGGAAAGCGGTGGAATCATCACAGTCCCTTAGGAGGCGTGCTTCGCGGCACGTTTCCCTCAGGAGGGCACCGGGCGAGCAGCGCCCGGCACTCAGGAGCTCATCATCAAGACCGCCCAGGAGCTTCAGGAAGCAACGGCGATACGCGGCGACCGCCGCCCACCTGGTGTAGCTCCCCACCCAGGCGAGGGTGGCGAGCTGCGCGTCTGCATCGACATGCCAGTGTTCAATACGGCCGCAACTCAGGAGAGCTTCTGGCCTTCGCGTGCTGGCCGTTGTGAGGGTCCACCTCACAGCTACGTTCGCATGCCGTACGGCCTGCCGAGCATGGCAGCCGCCTTCCATCGCAATCTACGGAGCATCCTAGCGACCCAGGAGGCTAGGCATCACGTGGTCCTGTCAGAGATGGAGATTGTCCTCAGGGAGCCACCTGAGCCCCAAAGCCTCCCGAGGCTCAGGGTCTCGACGGCTCGTGAGAAGCGACTTCTTCAGCGCGCGCCTTCATCTACCCCAATGCTCCTTCGACAACAAAACCGGCTGACATTTTCCAAGTTCATTCAGCTGGGAGTGCCCCCCGGGCTGCATCATTCCCAGGTCGCGTGGGCCTGTCCCCGCGGCATGTATCCTTTTTACGCCTTTAAGCTTACTTTACTAGGGGCGGCCCTCGGGCTGTATCATCCCCAGGCTGCTTGGGTCCGTCCCAGTGGCATGTATTGTTCTCGCATCTATCTAAGCTATCTGGTTCCCATGCATACGTTATTTATAGTCATCACCCGCTTGATTGCCACCCACCGTGGGAGCCATTCACGTCGGCACGACGCTTGTGCTCGGGCCTGTCCCTGCAACGCTGACAATTCTGAGCGGTCGATCTCTGGCTCGCGGCATGCCCGCGCACGTCACCTCACCAGGCCCTCAGTGCCTTCACCTTCTTGCGGAGCGACCAGTGGCAGACCGGCAATCATAGTGGCCATTTGTGTCCCTCCTCACGCTAACCTGCAGGAACCTCCTGAGGACAATAGTGGGCGGCACCGCGGGCACCCTCTTCTCCCATGCAATTCGCTTGTGCATTAAAAGGGGGGCTCCTGAGCATCACGACTCAGGAGCTCTAACTGGCTCTCCAGCCCTCACCCCCTGGCCTTGACCACAGCAGTGCGACCTGGCATACCAGCGGAGGCTGAGCTCGCTCGAGGGCCGGGACCTGAGGACGTAGAGCACATAGAAGAGCGTGGAGAAGAGGGGGAGGCTCGCACGGGCCTAACCTGGCTACACTACGGCCGTCGGCGCAAGAGTCTGGCGCAGCACAAGGAAACAACTCCGGACTACCAAGATAAGTTTCGCACTCAGGTCGGCCAAATGCTATGGCATAAGATTCCCACCTCTTGCAGCCCTGCTGCGGCGGCGTCGCCTCCCTTTCCCGCCTTTTAGGTAGCTGCTTGCACGCTAAAGGGGACCTCTTGAGCATCGTGCCTCGGGAGCTCTTACTGGACCTCGGGCCGCTCACCTCCTTGCCTTGACCACGGCATCGCGACCTGGCATACCAGCGACGGCTGCAGCCTTCCTGGGGACCGGGACCTGTCGGCATAGAGCACCAAGCTACCGCTGGGTTGGAAAGGGGAGACTGAGCCGAAGCAGGACATGCGTTCGCGAATTTTCATAATAAGGACAATATCAACAAAAGACATTACAGACCCTTTACACGCCCCCACGGGGTCCATCTTGATTCCTCGCAGGGAACGGAAGAAGGGAGTTTTTAGGGGCCCTATCTACGCGCGCCAAACGCCGCCGACACCATCATCAACAGTGGGCCACAGGAGGCCGACGCCAACCCCATCCAGATCAGCGACGGTGGCGGCCGGACGCTGTGGCCTTGCTCCAGGCACGGCGAGAGCTCGGGGGCACATAGTTGTCGTCGCTTGTCTCCGGAGTCTCGTTGGGCTCAGGAGAATTGCTGGACCACCAGGATTCACCGCTACTGCTAGAGGACTTGCTAGCGAACCAGCAGCAGGCTCGGCATTGGCCACTGTGCCGTCCTGACGACCCCCTTCAGGGCAGCACTCCAAGCGGCGGCCTTCCTCGTCGAAGACCTTGACGAACATCGTGGAGCCGCCGTCGTACTCAAAGTGGATGGCGAGGGCGCCTTCCACACGGCAGACTCGAGCAACCTCGCCCCAGCCACGGGTCATGAAGATCTTGCCCGAGGAGACGGCTTCGACCTCTACTCCAGTCGTCGGGGCATCGCAGTCGGCGTGCTGCAGCCAAAGCTCGAGGGGGGGCCCTCAGCAGCATCTCAGCGGCGAAGAACTGCGGGAAGCAAATCCAAGTGCGCGGAGGCATCTCCGCCCACATCACAAATTCGTGCGAGGAGTCCACGATGTGGGCTCCTGGGGTGATGGCGTGCGTCACCACAGTGCGGCGACCATGGCCACGGCATGGGCGGCATCGTTCGCCACCTCTCCCTTTGGAGCCCTCGGCTCGGGCGTACAGAGGCAGCGGTTACCCGGGAGGTGGCCGCTCGCACCAAGGCCTCAACACCTCCGGCCTCACGACAATGTCGCGACGGTGGGCTAGCCTCTTCTTCGGCGGAAGTGGCACGGGCTCGTCGAGGGGGGGGGGGGTTCCCTTCTCTGCGGCCGAAAACCTCCGTATTAGCACCATGAGTGTCGCTGCTAGCGATGGAGCAAGGAAGAAGAAGAAGCAGGAGGAGTGAAGGAAGAGATGGGTGGTGGGGGCTCCACTCCCCCCTTCCCCTTTATAGCCAAGAGGAGGCCAACCGCCGGCCTCCACATTCTAAGGTAATAATGACCTTTTTTCTGCATGCAGCAGGGACTCCTCGAGCCGGGAAGTTGTCGAGGCAGCGTGGGGAAGCGGAGACGCCCACGTCCAATCAATCACCACGCGTCAAGCGAGGCCGCAGGCTGTTGGGGCCCGCGGCGCTCCACACTGCCCCTTGGCTTCGCCTCGAAGCCAAGTCCGAGTGTGCCTTGGGCCCGTGGGCTACTGTCGGCGTCCTGGGAACGGGGGTCCCCAGACTTGCCTGCCTGCGGCCATGGCGTGGCTCCACCTGCGGCCCTGTACGGCCCATCTTCACCGGCAAAACACTTAAGACCCTCGCGAGGCGGACAATGCAAGACCTCCTCGGGGGCGGCCTCACTAGGCTGGCTCGCGAGGGGCGGAGAGATCAAGGCGAGGGGCACCTCGCGAGGGCCCAGTGATGCAAGCCATGACGACCAAGGCCAGGCGAGCGCCAGGTGGGCGCCAGCATGCACAGTGTACTTGTTTCCTCTTTGGTGCTAAAGAGGCAAGCGCAGGCAAGGAGTCCCGAGGCATCAGGCAAATGTTTCCATATCGGTGCAACAAGACAAGACCAGCAGGATGACAGGACAGAGGTCACCATGGAGCCCAGGACGGCATCACCACCAGAGCCTTTGGCAGGCGAAGACCACCTTTTGTCAGAATAACTTGTACTAGCTGCTGCTACCTCTTGAGCACTGCGTTGGTTTCCCTTGAAGAGGAAAGGGTGCTGCAGCAAAGCAGCGTAAGTATTTCCCTCAGTCACCTCATACTTACACAAACAAATAAGAACCTCGCAACCAACGCAATAAAGGGGTTGTCAATCCCTTCACGGCCACTTGCAAGAGTGAGATCTGATAGAGATGATAATAATAAGATAAATAATATCTTTTTGGTATTTTTATGACATAGATTGAAAGTAAAGATTGCAAAATAAAATAGATTGGAAACTTGTATGTTGGAGAATAGACCCGGGGGGCATAGGTTTCACTAGTGGCTTCTCTCAAGGTAGCAAGTATTACGGTGGGTGAACAAATTACTGTCGAGCAATTGATAGAAAAGCGAAAAATTATTAGAATATCTAGGTAGATCATGTATAAAGGCATCACGTCCGTGACAAGTAGACCGACTCCTGCCTGCATCTACTACTATTACTCCACACATCGACCGCTATCCAGCATGCATCTAGAGTATTAAGTTCATAAGAACAGAGTAACGCCTTAAGCAAGATGACATGATGTAGAGGGATAAACTCATATGATAAAAACCCCATCTTTTTATCCTCGTTGGCAACAATACAATACGTGACGTTTCCCTTTCTGTCACTGGGATCGAGCACCACAAGATTGAACCCAAACCTAAGCACTTCTCCCATTGCAAGAAAGATCAATCTTGTAGGCTAAACCAAACTGATAATTCGAAGAGACTTGCAAAGATAAACCAATCATATATAAAAGAATTCAGAGAAGATCCAAATATTGTTCATAGATAAACTTGATCATAAACCCACAATTCATCGGATCTCAACAAACACATCGCAAAACAAGATTACATCGAATAGATCTCCAAGAGAATCGAGGAGAACTTTGTATTGAGATCCAAAGAGAGAGAAGAAGCCATCTAGCTACTAGCTATGGACCCAAAGGTCTGAGGTAAACTACTCGCACATCATCGGAGGGGCCATGGAGTTGATGTAGAGGCCCTCCGTGATCAATGCCCCCTCCGGCGGAGCTCCAGAAAAGGCCCCAAATGGGATCTCTTGGGTACAGAAGGTTGCGACGGTGGAAATAGGTTTTCGTGGTGCTGCTGGATGTTTTCAGGGTATCTCAATATATATAGGAGGAAGAAGTAGGTCGGTGGAGCAACAAGGGGCCCACAAGGGTGGAGGGTGCGCCCAGGGGGTAGGCGCGCCCCCATGCCTCTTGGCCTCCTCGATTGTTTCTTGACGTCCACTCCAAGTCCCCTGGATCATGTTTATTCCAAAAATCATGCTGACGAAGGTTTCATTCCGTTTGGACTCCGTTTGATATTCCTTTTTTGTGAAACACTGAAATAGGAAAAAAAACAAAAATTTGGGCTGGGCCTCCGGTTAATAGGTTAGTCCCAAAAATAATATAAAAGTGTAAAATAAATCCCATTAACATGCAAAACAGAAAATATAATAGCATGGAACAATAAAAAATTATAGATATGTTGGAGACGTATCAGCTGCCCCCCTTCAAATTTGCCGTTGTGGGATCCCTTCCCGCCTAATAATTGGAAAGAGGACCCGGGACTCTATATATAGGAGTAGCCACCATCATAGGGAGGCATCTCATCTTGGACCGGATCCATTCCACCAAGGCCACCACACAAACTCGCCAAGCACAAGAGCACCTGATACGTCTCCAATGTATCTATAATTTTTTATTGCTCCGTGCTATTATATTATCTATTTTAGATGTTAATGGGCTTATTTTCACACTTTTATATTATTTTTGGGACTAACCTATTAACCGGAGGCCCAGCCAAATTGTTGTTTTTTGCCTATTTTAGTGTTTCGCCGAAAAGGAATATCAAACGGAGTCCAAACGGTGTGAAACCTTCGAGAGCGTTATTTTTGGAACAAACGTGATCCAGGAGTGGTGGAGTGGACGTCAAGAAGCAAACAAGGAGGCCACGAGGCAGGGGGGCGCGCCCACCCTCCCTGGGCGCACCCTCCACCCTCGTGGGCCCCTCGTTGCTCCACCGACCTACTTCTTCCTCCTATATATATATCCATATATCCCGCAAACATCCAGGACCACCACGAACCCCTATTTCCACCGCCGCAACCTTCTGTACCCAAGAGATCCCATCTTGGGCCCTTTTTCGGAGCTCCGCCGGAGAGGCCATTTATCACGAAGGGCCTCTACATCAACTGTTGGAAATATGCCCTAGAGGCAATAATAAAAGCATTATTATTATATTTCCTTGTTCATGATAATTGTCTTTATTCATGCTATAACTGTATTATCCGGAAATCGTAATACATGTGTGAATAATAGACACCAACATGTCCCTAGTAAGCCTCTAGTTGACTAGCTCGTTGATCAACAGATAGTCATGGTTTCCTGACTATGGACATTCGATGTCATTGATAACGAGATCACATCATTAGGAGAATGATGTGATGGACAAGACCCAATCCTAAACATAGCACAAGATCGTATAGTTCGCTTGCTAGAGTTTTTCCAATGTCAAGTATCTTTTCCTTAGACCATGAGATCGTGTAACTCCCGGATTCCGTAGGAGTGCTTTGGGTATACCAAACGTCACAACGTAACTGGGTGACTATAAAGGTAGACTACGGGTATCTCCGAAAGTGTTTGTTGGGTTGACATGGATCAAGACTGGGATTTGTCACTCCGTATGACCGAGAGGTATCATTGGGCCCACTTGGTAATGCATCATCATAATGAGCTCAAAGTGACCAAGTGTCTGGTCACGGGATCATGCATTACGGTACGAGTAAAGTGACTTGCCGGTAACGAGATTGAACGAGGTATTGGGATACCGACGATCGAATCTCGGGCAAGTAACATATCGATTGACAAGGGAATTGCATACAGGGTTGATTGAATCCTCGACATCGTGGTTCATCCGATGAGATCATCGTGGAGCATGTGGGAGCCAACATGGGTATCCAGATCCCGCTGTTGGTTATTGGCCGGAGAGTCGTCTCGGTCATGTCTGCTTGTCTCCCGAACCCATAGGGTCTACACACTTAAGGTTCGGTGACGCTAGGGTTGTGAAGATATGTATATGCAGTAACCCGAATGTTGCTCGGAGTCCCGGATGAGATCCCGGGCGTCACGAGGAGTTCCGGAATGGTCCGGAGGTAAAGAATTATATATAGGAAGTGCTGTTTCGGCCATCGGGACAAGTTTCGGGGTCACCGGTATTGTACCGGGACCACCGGGAGGGTCCCGGGGGTCCACCGGGTGGGGCCACCTGTCCCGGGGGGCCCCATGGGCTGAAGTGGGAGGGAACCCAGCCCAAGGTGGGCTAGGGCGCCACCCCCCCAAGGGCCCATGCGCCTAGGGTTGGGGGAAACCCTAAGGGGGGCGCCCCCTTGCTTGGGGGGCAAGCCCCCCACCCCTTGGCCGCCGCCCCCCTAGGAGATCCCATCTCCTAGGGCCGGCCACCCCCCTTGGCACCCCTATATATAGTTGAGGAGAGGGGACGACTTCATACCTTAGCCTTGGCGCCTCCCTCTCTCCCCGTTACATCTCTCCTTCGTAGTATAGGCGAAGCCCTGCTACTGTGACGCCCTGCATCCACCACCACGCCGTCGTGCTGCTGGATCTTCATCAACCTCTCCTCCTCCCCTTGCTGGATCAAGAAGGAGGAGATGTCTCCCGTCCCGTGCGTCTGTTGAACGCGGAGGTGCCGTCCGTTCGGCGCTTGGTCATCGGTGATTTGGATCACGTCGTGTTCGACTACATCATCACCGTTCTTAGAACGCTTCCGCACGCGATCTACAAAGGTATGTAGATGCATCTGATGACTCGTTGCTAGATGAACTCCTAGATGGATCTTGGTGAAACGAGTAGGAAAATTTTTGTTTTCTGCAATGTTCCCCAACAGTGGCATCATGAGCTAGGTCTATGCGTAGTTCTTCTTGCGCGAGTAGAACACAATTTGTTGTGGGCGTAGATTTGTCAACTTTCTTGCCACTACTAGTCTTTTCTTGCTTCAGCGGCATTGTGGGATGAAGCGGCCCGGACCAACCTTACACGTACGCTTACGTGAGACCGGTTCCACCGACTAACATGCACTAGTTGCATAAGGTGGCTGGCGGGTGTCTGTCTCTCCCACTTTAGTTGGAGCGGAATTGATGAACAGGGTCCTTATGAAGGGTAAATAGAAGTTGAAAAATCACGTTGTGGCTTAAACGTAGGTAAGAAGACGTTCTTGCTAGAACCCTAATTCAGCCACGTAAAAGTTGCAACAACAATTAGAGGACGTCTAACTTGTTTTTGCAGCAAGTGGTTTGTGATATGATATGGCCAAAGTTGTGATGAATGATGAATGATCTATATGTGATGTATGAGATGTTCATGCTATTGTAATAGGAATCACGACTTGCATGTCGATGAGTATGACAACCGGCAGGAGCCATAGGAGTTGTCTTTATTCTTTTATATGACCTGCGTGTCATTGAGAAACGCCATGTAAATTACTTTACTTTATTGCTAAACGCGTTAGCCATAGTAGTAGAAGTAATGGTTGGCGAGCAACTTCATGGAGACACGATGATGGAGATAATGATGATGGAGATCATGGTGTCAAGCCGGTGACAAGATGATCATGGAGCCCCAAGATGGAGATCGAAGGAGCTGTGTGATATTGGCCATATCATGTCACGTTTAATATTTGATTGCATGTGATGTTTATCATGTTTTGCATCTTGTTTACTTAGAACGACGGTAGTAAATAAGATGATCCCTCATACTAATTTCAAGAAGTGTTCCCCCTAACTGTGCACCGTTGCGACAGTTCGCTGTTTCAAAACACCACGTGATGATCGGGTGTTTTATTCAGACGTTCACATACAACGGGTGTAAGACAGATTTACACATGCAAACACTTAGGTTGACTTGACGAGCCTAGCATGTACAGACATGGCCTCGGAACACAGAAGACCGAAAGGTCGAGCATGAGTCGTATAGAAGATACGATCAACATGAAGATGTTCACCGATGTTAACTAGTCCGTCTCACGTGATGATCGGACACGGCCTAGTTAACTCGGATCATGTAATACTTAGATGACTAGAGGGATGTCTAATCTAAGTGGGAGTTCATTGAGTAATTTGATTAGATGAACTTAATTATCATGAACTTAGTCTAAAATCTTTACAATATGTCTTGTAGATCAAATGGCCAACGTAGTCCTCAACTTCAACGCGTTCCTAGAGAAAACCAAGCTGAAAGACGATGGCAGCAACTATACGGACTGGGTCCGGAACCTGAGGATCATCCTCATAGCTGCCAAGAAAGATTATGTCCTACAAGCACCGCTAGGTGATCCACCCGTCCCACAGAACCAAGACGTTATGAACGCTTGGCAGACACGTGCTGATGACTACTCCCTTGTTCAGTGCGGCATGCTTTACAGCTTAGAGCCGGGGCTCCAAAAGCGTTTTGAGAGACATGGAGCATATGAGATGTTCGAAGAGCTGAAAATGGTTTTTCAAGCTCATGCCCGGATCGAGAGATATGAAGTCTCCGATAAGTTCTTCAGCTGTAAGATGGAGGAAAATAGTTCTGTCAGTGAGCACATACTCACTATGTCTGGGTTGCATAACCGCTTGTCTCAACTGGGAGTTAATCTCCCGGATGATGCGGTCATTGACAGAATCCTCCAGTCGCTTCCACCAAGCTACAAGAGCTTTGTGATGAACTTCAACATGCAGGGGATGCAAAAGACCATTCCTGAGTTGTTTGCAATGCTGAAATCAGCAGAGGTAAAAGTCAAGAAGGAACATCAAGTGTTGATGGTCAATAAAACCACTAAGTTCAAGAAAGGCAAGGGTAAAAAGAACTTCAAGAAGGACGGCAAGGAGGTTGCCGCGCCCGGCAAGCAAGCTGCCGGGAAGAAGCCAAAGAATGGACCCAAGCCTGAGATTGAGTGCTTTTATTGCAAGGGAAGCGGTCAATGGAAGCGGAACTACCCTAAATACTTAGCAGACAAGAAGGCCGGCAAAACAAAAGGTATATGTGATATACATGTAATTGATGTGTACCTTACTAGTGTCCGTAGTAGCTCCTGGGTATTTGATACCGGTGCAGTTGCTCACATTTGTAACTCAAAGCAGGGGCTGCGAAATAAGCGGAAACTGGCAAAGGACGAGGTGACGATGCGCGTCGGGAATGGTTCCAAGGTCAATGTGATCGCTGTCGGCACGCTGCCTCTATATCTACCTTCGGGATTAGTTTTAAACCTTAATAATTGTTATTTAGTGCCAGCTTTGAGCATGAACATTGTATCGGGATCTCGTTTAATTCGAGATGGCTACTCATTTAAATCCGAGAATAATGGTTGTTCTATTTATATGAGAGATATGTTTTATGGTCATGCTCCTATGGTGAATGGTTTATTCTTTATGAATCTCGAACGTGATACTACACATGTTCATAATGTGAGTACCAAAAGATGTAAGGTTGATAATGATAGTCCCACATACTTGTGGCACTGCCGCCTTGGTCACATAGGTGTCAAACGCATGAAGAAGCTCCATGCAGATGGACTTTTAGAGTCTCTTGATTATGAATCATTTGACATGTGCGAACCATGCCTCATGGGTAAGATGACCAAGACTCCGTTCTCAGGAACAATGGAGCGAGCAACCAACTTACTGGAAATCATACATACTGATGTGTGCGGTCCAATGAGTGTTGAGGCTCGCGGTGGCTATCGTTATGTTCTCACCCTCACTGATGACTTGAGTAGATATGGGTATATCTATTTGATGAAACACAAGTCTGAAACCTTTGAAAAGTTCAAGGAATTTCAGAGTGAGGTTGAAAATCAACGTGACAGGAAAATCAAGTTTCTACGATCAGATCGTGGAGGAGAATACTTGAGTCACGAATTTGGCACACACTTAAGAAAATGTGGAATAGTTTCACAACTCACGCCGCCTGGAACACCTCAGCGTAACGGTGTGTCCGAACGTCGTAATCGCACTCTATTAGATATGGTGCGATCTATGATGTCTCTTACCGATTTACCGCTATCTTTTTGGGGCTATGCTTTAGAGACTGCCGCATTCACTTTAAATAGGGCTCCATCGAAATCCGTTGAGACGACACCGTATGAATTATGGTTTGGGAAGAAACCTAAGCTGTCGTTTCTAAAAGTTTGGGGATGCGATGCTTATGTCAAGAAACTTCAACCTGAAAAGCTCGAACCCAAGTCGGAAAAATGCATCTTCATAGGATACCCAAAAGAAACTATTGGGTACACCTTCTACCTCAGATCCGAAGGCAAGATCTTTGTTGCCAAGAATGGGTCCTTTCTAGAGAAAGAGTTTCTCTCGAAAGAAGTAAGTGGGAGGAAAGTAGAGCTTGATGAAGTATTACCTCTTGAACCGGAAAATGGCGCAACTCAAGAAAATGTTCCTGAGGTGCCTGCACCGACTAGAGAGGAAGTTAATGATAATGATCAAGATACTTCTGATCAAGCTCCTACTGAAATTCGAAGGTCCACAAGGACACGTTCCGCACCAGAGTGGTACGGCAACCCTGTCCTGGAAATCATGTTGTTAAACAACGGTGAACCTTCGAACTATGAAGAAGCGATGGCGGGCCCGGATTCCGACAAATGGCTAGAAGCCATGAAATCCGAGATAGGATCCATGTATGAAAATGAAGTATGGACTTTGACTGACTTGCCCGTTGAACGGCGAGCCATAGAAAATAAATGGATCTTTAAGAAGAAGACAGACGCGGATGGTAATGTGACCATCTATAAAGCTCGACTTGTCGCTAAGGGTTATCGACAAGTTCAAGGGGTTGACTACGATGAGACTTTCTCACCGGTAGCGAAGCTAAAGTCCGTCCGAATCATGTTATCAATTGCCGCATTTTACGATTATGAGATATGGCAAATGGACGTCAAAACGGCATTCCTTAATGGTTTCCTTAAGGAAGAATTGTATATGATGCAGCCGGAAGGTTTTGTCGATCCTAAGAATGCTAACAAGGTGTGCAAGCTCCAACGCTCGATTTATGGGCTGGTGCAAGCATCTCGGAGTTGGAACATTCGCTTTGATGAGATGATCAAAGTGTTTGGGTTTACGCAGACTTATGGAGAAGCCTGCGTTTACAAGAAAGTGAGTGGGAGCTCTGTAGCATTTCTCATATTATATGTAGATGACATACTATTGATGGGAAATGATATAGAACTCTTGGACAGCATCAAGGCCTACTTGAATAAAAGTTTTTCAATGAAGGACCTTGGAGAAGCTGCTTATATATTAGGCATCAAAATCTATAGAGATAGATCGATACGCCTCATAGGTCTTTCACAAAGCACATACCTTGATAAGATATTGAAGAAGTTCAATATGGATCAATCCAAGAAGGGGTTCTTGCCTGTGTTACAAGGTATGAAATTGAGCTCAGCTCAATGTCCGACCACGGCAGAAGATATAGAAGAGATGAGCGTCATCCCCTATGCCTCAGCCATAGGTTCTATTATGTATGCCATGCTGTGTACCAGACCTAATGTAAACCTTGCCGTAAGTTTGGTAGGAAGGTACCAAAGTAATCCCGGCAAGGAACACTGGACAGCGGTCAAGAATATCCTGAAGTACCTGAAAAGGACTAAGGAAATGTTTCTCGTTTATGGAGGTGACGAAGAGCTCGTCGTAAAGGGTTACGTCGACGCTAGCTTCGACACAGATCTGGATGACTCTAAGTCACAAACCGGATACGTGTATATTTTGAATGGTGGGGCAGTAAGCTGGTGCAGTTGCAAGCAAAGCGTCGTGGCGGGATCTACATGTGAAGCGGAGTACATGGCAGCCTCGGAGGCAGCACATGAAGCAATATGGGTGAAGGAGTTCATCACCGACCTAGGAGTCATACCCAATGCGTCGGGGCCAATCAAACTTTTCTGTGACAACACTGGAGCTATTGCACTTGCCAAGGAGCCCAGGTTTCACAAGAAGACAAGGCACATCAAGCGTCGCTTCAACTCCATTCGTGAAAATGTTCAAGATGGAGACATAGAGATTTTTAAAGTACATACGGACCTGAATGTAGCAGATCCGTTGACTAAACCTCACCCTAGGGCAAAACATGATCAACACCAGAATTCCACGGGTGTTCGATTCATCACAATGTAACTAGATTATTGACTCTAGTGCAAGTGAGAGACTGTTGGAAATATGCACTAGAGGCAATAATAAAAGCATTATTATTATATTTCCTTGTTCATGATAATTGTCTTTATTCATGCTATAACTGTATTATCCGGAAATCGTAATACATGTGTGAATAATAGACACCAACATGTCCCTAGTAAGCCTCTAGTTGACTAGCTCGTTGATCAACAGATAGTCATGGTTTCCTGACTATGGACATTGGATGTCATTGATAACGAGATCACATCATTAGGAGAATGATGTGATGGACAAGACCCAATCCTAAACATAGCACAAGATCGTATAGTTCGCTTGCTAGAGTTTTTCCAATGTCAAGTATCTTTTCCTTAGACCATGAGATCGTGTAACTCCCGGATACCGTAGGAGTGCTTTGGGTATACCAAACATCACAACGTAACTGGGTGACTATAAAGGTAGACTACGGGTATCTCCGAAAGTGTCTGTTGGGTTGACATGGATCAAGACTGGGATTTGTCACTCCGTATGACGGAGAGGTATCACTGGGCCCACTCGGTAATGCATCATCATAATGAGCTCAAAGTGAACAAGTGTCTGGTCACGGGATCATGCATTACGGTACGAGTAAAGTGACTTGCCGTTAACGAGATTGAACGAGGTATTGGGATACCGACGATCGAATCTCGGGCAAGTAACATATCGATTGACAAGGGAATTGCATACGGGGTTGATTGAATCCTCGACATCGTGGTTCATCCGATGAGATCATCGTGGAGCATGTGGGAGCCAACATGGGTATCCAGATCCCGCTATTGGTTATTGGCCGGAGAGTCATCTCGGTCATGTCTGCTTGTCTCCCGAACCCGTAGGGTCTACACACTTAAGGTTCGGTGACGCTAGGGTTGTGAAGATATGTATATGCAGTAACCCGAATGTTGTTCGGAGTCCCGGATGAGATCCTGGACGTCACGAGGAGTTCCGGAATGGTCCGGAGGTAAAGAATTATATATAGGAAGTGCTGTTTCGGCCATCGGGACAAGTTTCGGGGTCACCGGTATTGTACCGGGACCACCGGGAGGGTCCCGGGGGTCCACCGGGTGGGGCCACCTGTCCCGGGGGGCCCCATGGGCTGAAGTGGGATGGAACCCAGCCCAAGGTGGGTTGGGGCGCCACCCCCTCAAGGGCCCATGCGCCTAGGGTTGGGGGAAACCCTAAGGGGGGCGCCCCCTTGCTTGGGGGGCAAGCCCCCCACCCCTTGGCCGCCGCCCCCCCTAGGAGATCCCATCTCCTAGGGCCGGCCACCCCCCTTGGCACCCCTATATATAGTTTAGGAGAGGGGAGGACTTCATACCTTAGCCTTGGCGCCTCCCTCTCTCCCCATTACGTCTCTCCTTCGTAGTATAGGCGAAGCCCTGCTACTGTGATGCCCTGCATCCACCACCACGCCGTCGTGCTGCTGGATCTTCATCAACCTCTCCTCCTCCCCTTGATGGATCAAGAAGGAGGAGACGTCTCCCATCCCGTACGTGTGTTGAACGCGGAGGTGCCGTCCGTTCGGCGCTTGGTCATCGGTGATTTGGATCACGTCGTGTTCGACTACATCATCACCGTTCTTAGAACGCTTCCGCACGCGATCTACAAAGGTATGTAGATGCATCTGATGACTCGTTGCTAGATGAACTCCTAGATGGATCTTGGTGAAACGAGTAGGAAAATTTTTGTTTTCTGCAACGTTCCCCAACATCAACTCTATAGCCCCTCCAATGATGTGTGAGTAGTTTACTTCAGACCTTCGGGTCCATAGCTAGTAGCTAGATGGCTTCTTCTCTCTGCTTGGATGTCAATACAAAGTTCTCCTCGATTCTCTTGGAGATCTATTTGATGTAATCTTCTTTTGCGGTGTGTTTGTCGAAATCCGATGAATTGTGAGTTTATGATCAAGTTTATCTATGAACAATATTTGAATCTCCTCTGAATTCTTTTATGTATGATTGGCTATCATTTCAAGTCTCTTCGAATTATCAGTTTGGTTTGGCCTACTAGATTGATCTGTTTTGCAATGGGAGAAGTTCTTAGCTTTGGGTTCAATCTTGCGGTGCTCGATCCCAGTGACAGAAAGGGAACCGACACGTATTGTATTGTTGCCATCGAGGATAAAAAGATGGGGTTTACATCATATTGCGTGAGTTTATCCCTCTACATCATGTCATCTTGCTTAAGGCGTTACTCTGTTCTTATGAACTTAATACTCTATATGCATGCTGGATAGCGGTCGATGTGTGGAGTAATAGTAGTAGATGCAGAATCTTTTCGGTCTACTTGTCACGGACGTGATTCCTATATACATGATCATGCCTCGATATTCTCATAATTATTCACTTTTCTATCAATTGCTCGACACTAATTTGTTCACCCACCGTAATACTTATGCTTTCTTGAGAGAAGCAACTAGTGAAACCTATGGCTCCCGGGTCTATTCTCCATCATACAAGTTTCCAATCTACTTTATTTTGCAATCTTTACTTTCAATCTATATCGTAAAAATACCAAAAATATTTATCTTATTATTATCATCTCTATCAGATCTCACTCTTGCAAGTGGCCGTGAAGGGATTGACAACCCCTTTATCGCGTTGGTTGCGAGGTTCTTATTTGTTTGTGTATGTATGAGGTGATTCGTGTGTGGTCTCCTACTGGATTGATACCTTGGTTCTCCAAACCTGAGGGAAATACTTACGCTGCTTTACTGCATCACCCTTTCCTCTTCAAGGGAAAACCAACACAGTGCTCAAGAGGTAGCAAGAAGGATTTCTGGCGCTGTTGCCGGGGAGATCTACGCCAAGTCAAGACATACCAAGTACCCATCACAACTCTTGTCCTTCGCATTACATTATTTGTCATTTGCCTCTCGTTTTCCTCTCCCCCACTTCACCCTTGTCGTTTTATTCGCCCTCTTTTCTGTTTGCCTCTTTTTCCTCCTGCCTTCGGTGTGCTAGTTCTTTTTGCAATCTGTTGCCATCATGTCTGAAACTGGGGAGGTTATCGTTGATAAGGATAATAATATGGAAAACTTTGATGCTATTGATGATCCTCTTGAAAATCCTACTATTTTACACACTAAAAAGTTTCGTATTGGTAGCAGTAATATTATTGGGAAGGGAGTTATTCAAGATTTCTTTACTTGTGTCGGTGCTTTCCCACCATGAGTGGATCTATCCTTCATAAAACTAGTAGTCTCGCAGATGCTATATCTTTGCTCATAGTTGAACTCGAAAGATAATTTTTACATATGCATCCTCCCATTCAAAGGATTTTCCTAGAATTTTCTAATATTGAACATTCTTCTATTAAGCGAGCAGAAATCATCTTTTAAATCATGAGTTCAGATTTATAATAAAAGAAGACAATGAAATTTTTGCGCATTATAGGGTGGATGCTGGCCGTCCTCACATAGAAGCTATCCTTTTCTGTCAAGAAGACATTATGCATTTACGATCCTTAGATCATGTTGCTTTTGATGAAAACCTTAGAACAAAGGTTCCTACCGATGCTCTTGTTAACAGGATCTCTGAACTTAATGATAATTTTGCTATCCAGAACAACGGGCTAGGTTTTTCCCTTGAACAAAGGCTCATGACTTTTTGCCAAAAGAATGCTTATAATGATGAATTGCTTGTGCAATATGAGGGGCCAAAGGAGGAACCAACACCTCCCGAGCTTGATCTTGGGGACTTTTGTCCCATTAAATTTAGCCCATTTGATTACTTTTTCTTGCCACAAAGAAAGATTTCTGCTGAATGTAGGTAGTATGAGATGAGCTTTCGCGATTTACCTTATCATTATCATGGCAATACCTAGATCTATCTTCGCTTTTATGCCTAGCTAGGGGCGTTGAATGATAGCGCTTGTTGGGAGGCAACCAAATTTTATTTTTATTCCTTGATTTTTGCTCCTGTTTAGTAATGAAAAATTTATCTATCCTTCGTTTTGGTTGTGTTTTTTGTGTTTAATTAGTGTTTGTGCCAAATAGAACCGTTGGGAAGACTTGGGGGAAGTCTTTTTGATCTTGCTGTAAAAAACAGAAACTTTAGCCCTCACGAGAATTGCTGCCATTTTTTATTGGAGAGTGATATTTAGTTAATTCTTTTTGCAGATGATTAATAGATAAATTCCTCACGTCCAGAAATTTATTTTAGAATTTTTGGGGTTCAAGAAGTTTGCGTTAGTTACAGATTACTACAGACTGTTCTGTTTTTGACAGATTCCATTTTTCATGTGTTGTTTGCTTATTTTGATGAATCTATGGCTAGTAAAAGAGTTTATAAACCATAGAGAAGTTGTAATACAGTAGGTTTAACACCAATATAAATAAAGAATGATTTAATTACAGTACCTTGAAGTGGTGTTTTGTTTTGTTTCGCTAAGGAGCACACGAGATTTTCTTGTTAAGTTTTGTGTTGTGAAGTTTTCATGTTTTGTGTAAAGATTTGATGGATTATGGAACAAGGAGTGGCAAGAACCTAAGCTTGGGGATGACGATGGCACCCCAAGGTAAAATACAAGGACACCAAAAAGCCTAAGCTTGGGGATGCCCCGGAAGGCATCCCCTCTTTTATCTTCATTCATTGGTAACTTTACTTGGAGCTATATTTTTATTCGCCACATGATATGTGTTTTGCTTGGAGCGTCTTGTATGATTTGAGTCTTTGCTTTTTAGTTTACCACAATCATCCTTGCTGTACACACCTTTTGAGAGAGACACACATGAATTGGAATTTATTAGAACACTCTATGTGCTTCACTTATATCTTTTGAGCTATATAGTTTTTGCTCTAGTGCTTCACTTATATCTTTTAGAGCACGGTGGTGGTTTTATTTTATATAAATAATTGATCTCTCATGCTTCACTTATATTATTTTGAGAGTCCTTTAGAACAACATGGCAATTTGCTTTTAGGCATACTAAAAACTTTCATATAAGTGCATTGAATACTAAGAGAAGTTTGATACTTGATGATTGTTTTGAGATATGGAGATGGTGATATTAGAGTCATGCTAGTTGAGTAGTTGTGAATTTGAGAAATACTTGTGTTGAAGTTTGTGATTCCCATAGCATGCACGTATGGTGAACCGTTATGTGATGAAGTCGGAGCATGATTTATTTATTTATTGCCTTCCTTATGGGTGGCGGTCGGGGACGAGCGATGGTCTTTTCCTACCAATCTATCCCCCTAGAAGCATGCGCATAGTACTTTGTTTCGATAACTAATAGATTTTTGCAATAAGTATGTGAGTTCTTTATGACTAATGTTGAGTCGATGGATTATACGCATCCTCACCCTTCCACCTTTGCTAGCCTCTCTAGTACCGCGCAAATTTCGCCGGTACCCTAAACCCACCATATAACTTCCTCAAAACAGCCACCAAACCTACCTATTATGGCATTTCCATAGCCATTCCGAGATATATTCCCATGCAACTTTCCACCGTTCCATTTTCTATGACACGCTTCATCATTGTCATATTGCCATGCATGATCATGTAGTTGACATCGTATTCGTGGCAAAGCCACCGTTCATAATTCTTTCATACATGTCACTCTTGATTCATTGCATATCCCGGTACTCCGCTGGAGGCATTCACATAGAGTCATACTTTTTTCTAAGTATTGAGTTTTAATTCTTGAGTTGTAAGTAAAAAAGAAGTGTGACGATCATCATTATTAGAGCATTGTCCCAGTGAGGAAAGGATGATGGAGACTATGATTCCCCCAAAAGTCGGGATGAGACTCCGGAAAAAAAAAAAAGAGAAAAGAGGCCAAAAGAAAAAAGAAAGAAAGAAGGCCCAAATAAAAAAATGAGAGAAAAAGAGAGAAGGGACAATGTTACTATCCTTTTTCCACACTTGTGCTTCAAAGTAGCACCATGATCTTCATGATAGAGAGTCTCCTATCATGTCACTTTCATAAACTAGTGGGAATTTTACATTATAGAACTTGGCTTGTACATTCCAATGATGGGCTTCCTCAAATTGCCCTAGGTCTTCGTGAGCAAGCCACACGTCTCCTCAGCAGGCTGTTCTTCCCTTGTAACTGTTCATCCTCAGCCCAAGAGGCAATCCACCACACCACACTGGAGTGGGGTATTACACCACATCGGTGGCCCAAACCAGTATAAATCTTGTGTCCCTTTGTTCTGCGAGTTCGACGCGCTGAGCCTTGAGATCGCGGTGAGGGTGAGCGCTCGGGGGAGGAGAGATCTTCGTGCGCACCCCAGTGCTCGAACCTCAAGGGTTTTTCCGGAACCCGAAATCTGACACCCACCCCATTCTCCACCTTGCCGGAGCCGCTACCCCGACGTTGTCGTCCACTGCAAGAGATGGGCGTCTCTCATCCACGGCGCCGGACATTGCGTCCTCTCGCTTCATCGGCGCCGTCGTCCACCTTGCCATCGCCTTTCCTACGACTGCCTCGTCCACGGCAACATGACTTATTCCTAGACCCGGCTGTCTGCCATCTAAAGTCTTCTTCCACGCCGCTGACTACCATCACACCCACATCACCCTCAACGTATCAGCAGGGGCCTACACGGCATCACAAGAGAGGTGGTACTCTTTCATATCTGCTTAAGTTATTGATCTCACCCGGAAAATAGATCATAAATTGTTTACTGTACTTTTCTTGTCCATACCAAATCGTAGTGGCTAGTTGAAAGCAAACATTGGTTGCGAAGTAGCTTTGTCCGGTTTGCACCTTCGGATCTGCCATGGCACAGTCACTACTCCTCAAGACCTCAACCCATCAAGCGAAGCAAAATGCCATGCATAATTCCAAAGCTTAGTTGTTGAAATACGAATTTGATATGATGCACATATTACTAAAACAGAGAATGATTAATTAGTCACCTAATGTTCCTATATTTATTTCGAACAGCATGTGCGCCACCCACTGGTCCAACTAGTTCCACTTTTCTGATTTTACTCTTGATGCTTAGGGTTTTCCCCTATTATCTACTCTACTATGATCTGTGTAGGTACTTTCTGTCATCCTAGCAGTACTCCACCCTTTAAGCTTATTTGTTCAAATAAGATTTTGATATGATACTAATATTAGTTAAGAGACACATCTAATTGGTTGGCTAAAGGTCCCACTTGAGTTTCCAAATGTATGTCGCGACATATAGAGAGACAATAGAATTGCATTTCTTTGTCACTTGTTGACTGTACTTTCTTCTCCATATTAAATCTTAGTTGTTATTTCAAAGCAAACATCGGTTGCTAACTACCCTTTGCGCGGCTAACTACCCTTTATGCGGTTTGCAGCTTCAGATCTGCCATCCCACTGCCATGGTCAACACTATACTCATCATGCTTATGGTTTCCCCATTTTATGATGACCACGACCAACCTACGTGGTTCGTGTCATAATAGCACTGCTCCACCCATCGAGCTAAACAAGCTAAGTTGTACAAATTCAAATCTGATATTATGCTGATATTAGTAAAACTGAGACATGTTTAATTGGTAAGCTAAATGTTCCTAATTTAGTTTTGAAATGCATGTGAGCCACATATGGAGAGACCGGAAGGAATAGTATTTCTCTGTGCGCTCTGGTTCATCATGGGTGGGCAACACATTGTATAGAAAGACTTGTAATAACTTCAATATGCTTGATCTTCTGCTCTTATTTAACATGATCCTCTTCTCTTCTTTAATAAGTATGTTCCTTGTTGGGAAGAGTAGCAGAGACATTTGCGGTTGATTGGTTAGGTCAAGTTGTTCTCCCTTAGTATATTATGAATCTGTCAGGTCAGGTCGACTTGTTCTTCTTTACTATATGTTGAAGTTGTCATCTGCGAAGTATCATCACTTTTGGAGCTCTCATATTTTGAGTATTATGCCACATTATATTAATGCACACACCAAATTATAGCATGCATGGCATCTCTGAGAAGAATTGCAGAGATAACACAAAGGGGTTTGCAGGGAGGCAGTATTGGATTAGAATCACTTCTGCATTACAAATATAACCTCACTTGTTTTTATGCTTTCATGCATGTCAGGTATTGAACATGATCAAAATGAATATGAGAATGAGCGCATGAGAGGAATATTGTGGACCAATCCACTGGCTAACAAACTTGGCATGGTGGAGGATGGCCTATCTTATTCACCCATCAAGGTGCTTGCTCTAACTTTGCAAGGTTGTATCAGTTGCACATATTTTTCATATGACCTCTTGCATTACTTCTACTTTGTTACACCACCATCCGCTTAGTTTAAGCATCATATATGAGTATATGCCATACCTATCCATTTTTTTTACCTATTCCATGTGTCATCATACTATGTTTTTCCAGTCAAATGTTGTTCTTTCGTAATAGATGTCCAAAAGGAAGAGAGTGAGTGCAGATAGACTAGCAGACATAGAAAAACTAGGTATTTGGAAAAGGTAGTGATACCTGTTAAATCAGATAGACCAGCAGCCAAAGAAAAACACAAGCCCAACTGTACCACACTTTACCCATACTCCACTGGCCAAACCCCTATTAGAACTGCTGAGAGCCCAGCGTCAGGTACTGTCTATGATATCAATTCAAAATTTGTACTCCTAAATTTCTGCATGTGCCTTACCTTCTCCCTTGTATGAAAACTAATTTCAGATGAATCTCCTTTCTCAAAGGATCATAGGATCTCACAACAATACTGGGCACTACATTGCTCTTGTTAGTGCCTCTTGTCCTTTGTCAGCATACTTACACACATTGCTGTTTGATTATGTAGCATCATTGTAATTGTTCGTTTGTTTATCCTCCCTTTACTGGAAATTATAAGATTTATATTTACTATTGGATAAATATAGAATTAACACAATGGTTATGAAGTTTTGGATTGCTCATGTAAGTACCAATTGTTATGTACTCACTCTGTATCGAATTAATTGTTGATCAATTGGATGTATTTAGAACTTAATAGTGCTAGATACATCCATTTGAGCGACAAGTAATAATGGACGGTGGTGGTATTACTGTACTTGCATCGCGAGATAGTTGATTGTCTAGCATTACTCTGCATCTTATCTACCCTGCCCTCCACCTTCTCCAAATTATCAAATCTCCATTTACTCTTACCAAAATATTGAATAAAGTGAATGCCATTGCACACTTTGATGTCTGCATTCCTCTTGTCAGTACCTTTTGCCTTGTAACATTGTACTTAATTAATTGCTATTTGATTATGTATCATCAGTCTTCACCTAAGCTTCATTATCCTCTGTTTCTTCCAATATTATTTGATCTATATTTACTCTTTGCAAAATGTAGAATAATGGAAATGCTTATAAAGAAGTTTCTTTGGGGAATTTATTGAATTATCCTTCCATTGACATGGAGAAGGGCTTCGTCCAGCCCATGTAACATGTAATGTAAATCCATCCTTCTCAAGCCTTCAAACTTTGTTCTAGTATAGATTTGGATTGGCATCATTTCCTCTGCCGCTGTTTACTTTGTTGTTTACATCTGATTGGATGTTTGCAAAAACTACCAATTTTAAATTGTAGTTGTAAAAACATGTTCCTTATGTAGAACAGATCCATTTATTTGCTTATATAATTGTGAAATCTGTTACGTGTCTCCTTGTTTCTCTTTCAGAGTCGTATCTCTTATGCCAGACAGAACTTTAGGGAAGATAGTGAGCCAAACCATCTTGAAGAGAGCAAGATGGCCCGAAGGTCCTATCTTGATGAAGAAAGTGAATTGAAGCTACTCACCAGTAGTTGTGAGACTAAGCATGGCAGTTTTACCCATGGGTACGGGTACCCGCGGGTACCGTACCCGCATGGGTAGGGTATGGGTAGACTTTTATACCCATGGGTAGTACCCATACCCTACCCGCTAAGTCATGGGGAGGGTACGAGTATAGCCTTGTACCCGCAGGTATACCCATACCCTGCCAACTTGTGAACTACTGTTAACTTGTCGTCAATTAGTCATGTGACTCATCTACTCCTATTGACTTATGAATATGTTTGTGTTTTTTATATTTTGAGAGTGGTCATGTACACATCTGCCTTGTTATTGAGCTGAGATAACTGTTTTTTTGTCAAATGTGCTATCATTGAGTGTAAAATTGTGAACAGTTTATGTACTATTTGTTCTACCTGTTGGGTACCCAATGGGTACGGGTACCCGTCGGGTATGGGCATGGGTAAAGTTTCATACCCATGGGTACGGGTATGAGTAGAATTTTGTACCCACTGACTATACGGGTATGGGTATGACATTGCTCTACCCTACCCATACCCTACCCATTGCCATCCTTATGTGAGACAACCTCTGTGCAGTCGCTTCCTCCATCAGTTCGACTTCTTCAGTCTCAACTTAAAGTGGAAAGGCTTGCTTCAGCTCAGCTCCGACTTGATGTCAATGATGCAATGAAGGTCTCAGAGGACTGCCTTGCGCACTATGGTGCTATAAAGCTAGGGATGGAGCATCTATCATTGACACAACTGAGGTCTCATCAGCTTATTCAGCTGCTTGCAGAGCCTATTCTGGCCAAGCCTATAGCCTTCTGAAGTGCTCTCAGTTTTGTATATACTTTTGTCGACGCGTTTATATGTACCGGTGGCAACCTTCGATGCCTAGTGTATGTAATCCACGGTCATGTTGCGCTTTATTATTACCAGTGGCGAACTTTGATTCCCAGTGGATGTAATATGTTGTAATTTCTTTATTGTATAGTCTAAGTTTATTCTTGGTCGCTATGCTGTAATTTAGGCCGGAAGGTTCAATGGATCTCAGTGTTGTCGATCTTCTGGCTAGCCCGTTACACATATGGGCCAAAATGTGGGCCTATAATCATCTTGGGCCATTAGCAGGTCTAAACATATAGTAGTTTTCCACCTTTAACAGGCCGAGTTATGTTCTGGCCAGCTGGGCTAGAGAATACCATGGGCTCTTAAGGGCATCTACAACGCAAGACACTTAGCGAGGCGCCAGGATCAATTTCCTACTAATTTTCCCGTTGCTGGGCAGTTAGGCCCAGAAATCCCGGTGTCGGACGCTACATCGACGCAAAGGCAGGCATCGGACGCCTAGTCCTTTTCTCTCCCGCAAGAGGCGCATGCGCTGTTTAATTACCGCTCAATTAGCACCGGTTGTTAGCGCCTTGCGTTGAGAGGTAAATCGCTTAGGTGTTTTTTAATTAAATAACATTAATTTATACATCTATAAGCACCCAATTAGGCGTCTCCCATTGTAGATGCCCTAACAGGACAAAACCTAGATTGGGCCAGTCTTGAGCCAAAAAATTCACGGGACAATACAGGCCGAAACTGCCTAAAGGCCCATGTTTGGCCCAAATAGGATGAGCCTTTAATAGGCCAAAACATATCTCGGGCCTATTTGGCCCAATAAAATTATGGGCTTTAAGCAGGCCAGTATCCACACGGGCCATAGGCTCAAAAGTGTCACGGGCCATTATCAGATGGGTTGTAAGCAGGCTGGATTCAACATGGGCTATAATTAGGCCCAACTGTTACACGGGCCATTAACAGGCCGATAGGCCAGTTGGGCTGAAATTTATCCACGAAGACTACGGGCCGTTAAGAGACCTAAAGTTACTTCGGACAAGAAATAGCCCAGTTTCTGCTGTTGGGGAACGCAGTAATTTCAAAAACAATCCTATGCACACGCAAGATCATGGTGATGCATAGCAACGAGAGGGGAGAGTATCGTCTACGTACCCTCATAGACCGTAAGCGGAAGCGTGATGACAACGCGGTTGATGTAGTCGTACGTCTTCATGATCGACCGATCTAGTATCGAAGATACTGCACCTCCGTGATCTGCACACGTTCAGCTCGGTGACATCCCACGAACTCACGATCCAGTAGAGCTTCAAGGGAGAGCTTCGTCAACATGACGGCGTGGTGATGCTGATGATGTTGCTACCGGAACAGGGCTTCTCCTAAGCACTGATAGGATATAACCGAGGTGGATTATGGTGGAGGGGGCACCGCACACGGCTAAAGATCAATGATCAACTTGTGTGTCCATGGGGTGCCCCCCTCACCCGTATATGAAGGAGTGGAGGAGGGGGAGGGGCCGGCCTCTCTAGGCGCGCCCCAAGGAGTCCTTGAAGGAAATATGCCCTAGAGGCAATAATAAAGTTATTATTTATTTCCTTGTATCATGATAAAAGTTTATTATTCATGCTAGAATTGTATTAACCGGAAACATAATACATGTGTGAATACATAGACAAACAGAGTGTCACTAGTATGCCTCTACTTGACTAGCTCGTTAATCAAAGATGGTAATGTTTCCTAACCATGGACAAAGAGTTGTTATTTGATTAACAGGATCACATCATTAGTTGAATGATCTGATTGACATGACCCATTCCATTAGCTTAGCACCCAATCGTTTAGTATGTTGCTATTGCTTTCTTCATGACTTATACATGTTCCTATGACTATGAGATTATGCAACTCCCGTTTGCTAGAGGAACACTTTGTGTGCTACCAAACGTCACAACGTAACTGGGTGATTATAAAGGAGCTCTACAGGTGTCTCCAAAGGTACATGTTGGGTTGGCGTATTTCGAGATTAGGATTTGTCACTCCGATTGTCGGAGAGGTATCTCTGGGCCCTCTCGGTAGTGCACATCACTTAAGCCTTGCAAGCGTTGCAACTAATGAGTTAGTTGCGGGATGATGTATTATGGAACGAGTAAAGAGACTTGCCGGTAACGAGATTGAACTAGGTATGGGATACGGACGATCGAATCTCGGGAAAGTAACATACCGATGACAAAGGGAACAACGTATGTTGTTATGCGGTCTGACCGATAAAAGATCTTCGTAGAATATGTAGGAACCAATATGGGCATCTAGGTCCCGCTATTGGTTATTGACCGGAGACGTGTCTCGGTCATGTCTACATTGTTCTCGAACCCGTAGGGTCCGCATGCTTAAGGTTACGATGACAGTTATATTATGAGTTTATGCATTTTGATGTACCGAAGGTTGTTCGGAGTCCCGGATGTGATCACGGACATGACGAGGACTCTCGAAATGGTCGAGACATAAAGATTGATATATTGGAAGCCTATGTTTGGATATCGGAAGTGTTCCGGGTGAAATCGGGATTTTACCGGATTACCGGGAGGTTACCAGAACCCCCCGGGAGGTATATTGGCCTTAGTGGGCCTTAGTGGAAGAGAGGAGAGGTGGCCAGAGATGGGCCGCGCGCCCCTCCCCCCTTGGTCCGAATAGGACAAGGAGAGGGGGCCGGCCCCCCTTCCTCCTCTCTCTCCTCTTTTCCCCCCTCCACGAATCCTATTCCAACTAGGAAAGCGGGGGAGTCCTACTCCCGGAAGGAGTAGGACTCCTCCTGGCGCGCCACCCCTTGGCCAGCCAGCCCCCCCTTTGAGCCTTTATATACGGAGGCACGGGGCACCCCTAGAGACACAAGTTGATCCACGTGATCATATTCTTAGCCGTGTGCGGTGCCCCCTTCCACCATAGTCCTCGATAATATTGTAGCAGTGCTTAGGCGAAGCCCTGCGATGGTAGTACATCAAGATCGTCACCACGCCGTCGTGCTGACGGAACTCTTCCCCGACACTTTGTTGGATCGGAGTCCGGGGATCGTCATCAAGCTGAACGTGTGCTAGAACTCGGAGGTGCCGTAGTTTCGGTGCTTGATCGGTTGGGCCGTGAAGACGTACGACTACATCAACCAAGTTAACGCTTCCGTTGTCGATCTACAAGGGTACGTAGATCACACTTTCGCCCTCTCGTTGCTATGCATCACCATGATCTTGCGTGTGCATAGCAAATTTTTTGAAATTATTACGAAACCCAACAGTGGTATCAGAGCCTAGGTTTTATATATTGATGTTATATGCACGAGTAGAACACAAGTGAGTTGTGGGCGATATAAGTCATACTACTTACCAGCATGTCATACTTTGGTTCAGCGGTATTGTTGGACGAAGCGGCCCGGACCGACATTACGCGTACGCTTACGCGAGACCGGTTCTCCCGACGTGCTTTGCACATAGGTGGCTTGCGGCTGACAGTTTCTCCAACTTTAGTTGAACCGAATGTGGCTACACCCGGTCCTTGTTAAGGTTAAAACAGCACCAACTTGACAAACTATCGTTGTGGTTTTGATGCGTAGGTAAGATTGGTTCTTGCTTAAGCCCGTAGCAGCCACGTAAAACATGCAACAACAAAGTAGAGGACGTCTAACTTGTTTTTGCAGGGCATGTTGTGATGTGATATGGTCAAGACATGATGCTAAATTTTATTGTATGAGATGATCATGTTTTGTAACCGAGTTATCGGCAACTGGCAGGAGCCATCTGGTTGTCGCTTTATTGTATGCAATGCAATCGCGCTGTAATGCTTTACTTTATCACTAAGCGGTAGCGATAGTCGTGGAAGCATAAGATTGGCGAGACGACAACGATGCTACGATGGAGATCAAGGTGTCGCGCCAGTGACGATGGTGATCATGACGGTGCTTCGGAGATGGATATCACAAGCACAAGATGATGATGGCCATATCATATCACTTATATTGATTGCATGTGATGTTATATTTTATGCATCTTATCTTGCTTTGAATGACGGTAGCATTATAAGATGATCTCTCACTAATTATCAAGAAGTGTTCTCCCTGAGTATGCACCGTTGCGAAAGTTCTGCGTGCTGAGACACCACGTGATGATCGAGTGTGATAGGCTCTACGTTCAAATACAACGGGTGCAAAACAGTTGCACACGCGGAATACTGAGGTTATACTTGACGAGCCAAGCATATACAGATATGGTCTCGGAACACGGAGACCGAAAGGTCGAGCGTGAATCATATAGTAGATATGATCAACATAGTGATGTTCACCAATGAAACTACTCCATCTCACGTGAAGATCGGACATGGTTTAGTTGACTTGGATCACGTAATCACTTAGAGGATTAGAGGGATGTCTATCTAAGTGGGAGTTCTATAAGTAATATGATTAATTGAACCTAAATTTATCATGAACTTAGTACGTGATAGTATCTTGCTTATGTATGTTTGATTGTATATAGATGACCCGTGCTGTTGTTCCGTTGAATTTTAATGCGTTCCTTGAGAAAGCAAAGTTGAAAGATGATGGTAGCAATTACACGGACTGGGTCCATAACTTGAGGATTATCCTCATTGCTGCACAGAAGAATTACGTCCTGGAAGCACCGCTGGGTGCCAGGCCTGCTGCTGGAGCAACATCAGCTGTTGTGAACATCTGGCAGAGCAAAGCTGATGACTACTCGATAGTTCAGTGTGCCATGCTTTACGGCTTAGAACCGGGACTTCAACGACGTTTTGAACGTCATGGAGCATATGAGATGTTCCAGGAGTTGAAGTTAATATTTCAAGCAAATGCCCGGATTGAGAGATATGAAGTCTCCAATAAGTTCTATAGCTGCAAGATGGAGGAGAACAGTTCTGTCAGTGAGCATATACTCAAAATGTCTAAGTATAATAATCACTTGATTCAAATGGGAGTTAATCTTCCATATGATTGCGTCATTGATAGAATTCTCCAATCACTGCCACCAATCTACAAGAGCTTCGTGATGAACTATAATATGCAAGGGATGAATAAGACTATTCCCGAGCTCTTCGCAATGATGAAAGCTGCGGAGGTAGAAATCAAAAAGGAGCATCAAGTGTTGATGGTCAACAAGACCACTAGTTTTAAGAAAAAGGGCAAAGGGAAGAAGAAGGGGAACTTCAAGAAGAACAGCAAGAAAGTTGCTGCTCGAGAGAAGAAACCCAAGTCTGGACCAAAGCCTGAAACTGAGTGCTTCTACTGCAAGCAGACTGGTCACTGGAAGCGGAACTGCCCCAAGTATTTGGCGGATAAGAAGGATGGCAAGGTGAACAAAGGTATATGTGATATACATGTTATTGATGTGTACCTTACTAATGCTCGCAGTAGCACCTGGGAATTTGATACTGGTTCTGTTGCTAATATTTGCAACTCGAAACAGGGACTACGGATTAAGCGAAGATTGGCTAAGGACGAGGTGACGATGCGCGTGGAAAACGGTTCCAAAGTCGATGTGATCGCAGTCGGCGCGCTACCTCTACATCTACCTTCGGGATTAATATTAGACCTAAATAATTGTTATTTGGTGCCAGCGTTGAGCATGAACATTATATCTGGATCTTGTTTGATGCGAGACGGTTATTCATTTAAATCAGAGAATAATGGTTGTTCTATTTATATGAGTAATATCTTTTATGGTCATGCACCCTTGAAGAATGGTCTATTCTTATTGAATCTCGATAGTAGTGACACACATATTCATAATGTTGAAGCCAAAAGATGCAGAGTTGATAATGATAGTGTAACTTATTTATGGCACTGCCGTTTAGGTCATATCGGTGTAAAGCGCATGAAGAAACTCCATACTGATGGACTTTTGGAACCACTTGATTATGAGTCACTTGGTACTTGCGAACCGTGCCTCATGGGCAAGATGACTAAAACGCCGTTCTCCGGTACGATGGAGAGAGAAATAGATTTGTTGGAAATCATACATACTAATGTATGTGGTCCGATGAATATTGAGGCTCGTGGCGGATATTGTTATTTTCTCACCTTCACAGATGACTTAAGCAGATATGGGTATATCTACTTAATGAAACATAAGTCTGAAACGTTTGAAAAGTTCAAAGAATTTCAGAGTGAAGTTGAAAATCATTGTAACAAGAAAATAAAGTTTCTACGATCTGATCGTGGAGGAGAATATTTGAGTTACGAGTTTGGTGTACATTTGAGACAATGCGGAAGTTTCGCAACTCACGCCACCCGGAACACCACAGCGTAATGGTGTGTCCGAACGTCGTAATCGTACTTTACTAGATATGGTGCGATCTATGATGTCTCTTACTGATTTACCGCTATCGTTTTGGGGTTATGCTTTGGAGACGGCCGCATTCACGTTAAATAGGGCACCATCAAAATCCGTTGAGACGACGCCTTATGAACTATGGTTTGGCAAGAAACCAAAGTTGTCGTTTCTGAAAGTTTGGGGCTGCGATGCTTATGTGAAAAAGCTTCAACCTGATAAGCTCGAACCCAAATCGGAGAAATGTGTCTTCATAGGATATCCAAAGGAGACTATTGGATACACCTTCTATCACAGATCCGAAGGCAAGACTTTTGTTGCTAAGTTCAGAAACTTTCTGGAGGAGTTTCTTTCGAAAGAAGTGAGTGGGAGGAAAGTAGAACTTGACGAGGTAACTGTACCTGCTCCCTTATTGGAAAGTAGTGCATCACAGAAAACTGTTTCTGTGACACCTACACCAATTAGTGAGGAAGCTAATGATAATGATCATGAAACTTCAGAACAAGATACTACTAAACCTCGTAGATCAACCAGAGTGAGATCCGCGCCAGAGTGGTACAGTAATCTAGTTCTGGAAGTCATGCTACTAGATCATGTGAACCTACAAACTATGAAGAAGCGATGGTAAGCCCAGATTCTGCAAATTGGCTTGAAGCCATGAAATCTGAGATGGGATCCATGTATGAGAACAAAGTGTACACTTTGGTTGACTTTCCCAATGATCGGCAAGCAATTGAGAATAAATGGATCTTCAAGAAGAAGACTGACGCCGACAGTAATATTACTGTCTACAAAGCTCGACTTGTCGCAAAAGGGTTCCGGCAAGTTCAAGGGGTTGACTACGATGAGACCTTCTCACCCGTAGCGATGCTTAAGTCTGTCCGAATCATGTTAGCAATTGCCGCATTTTATGATTATGAAATTTGGCAAATGGATGTCAAAACTGCATTCCTGAATGGATTTCTGGAAGAAGAGTTGTATATGATGCAACCGGAAGGTTTTGTCGATCCAAAGGGAGCTAACAAAGTGTGCAAACTCCAGCGATCCATTTATGGACTGGTGCAAGCATCTCGGAGTTGGAATAAACGCTTTGATAGTGTGATCAAAGCATTTGGTTTTATACAGACTTTTGGAAAAGCCTGTATTTACAAGAAAGTGAGTGGGAGCTCTGTAGCATTTCTGATATTATATGTGGATGACATATTACTGATTGGAAATGATATAGAATTTCTGGATGGCATAAAGGGATACTTGAATAAGAGTTTTTCAATGAAAGACCTCGGTGAAGCTGCTTACATATTAGCATAAAGATCTATAAAGATAGATCAAGACGTTTAATTGGACTTTCACAAAGCACATACCTTGACAAGATTTTGAAGAAGTTCAAAATGGATCAAGCAAAGAAAGGGTTCTTGCCTGTGTTACAAGGTGTGAAGCTAAGTCAGACTCAATGCCCGACCACTGCAGAAGATAGAGAAAAATGAAAGATGTTCCCTATGCTTCAGCCATAGGCTCTATCATGTATGCAATGCTGTGTACCAGACCTGATGTGTGCCTTGCTATAAGTTTAGCAGGGAGGTACCAAAGTAATCCAGGAGTGGATCACTGGACAGCGGTCAAGAACATCCTGAAGTACCTGAAAAGGACTAAGGATATGTTTCTCGTATATGGAGGTGAAAAAGAGCTCATCGTAAACGGTTACGTTGATGCAAGCTTTGACACTGATCCGGACGATTCTAAATCGCAAACCGGATACGTGTTTACATTAAATGGTGGAGCTGTCAGTTGGTGTAGTTCTAAACAGAGCGTCGTGGCGGGATCTACGTGTGAAGCGGAATACATAGTTGCTTCGGAAGCAGCGAATGAAGGAGTCTGGATGAAGGAGTTCATGTCCGATCTAGGTGTCATACCTAGTGCATCGGGTCCAATGAAGATCTTTTGTGACAATACTGGTGCAATTGCCTTGGCGAGGGAATCCAGATTTCACAAGAGAACCAAGCACATCAAGAGACGCTTCAATTCCATCCGGGATCTAGTCCAGGTGGGAGACATAGAGATTTGCAAGATACATACGGATCTGAATGTTGCAGACCCGTTGACTAAGCCTCTTCCACGAGCAAAACATGATCAGCACCAAGGCTCCATGGGTGTTAGAATCATTACTGTGTAATCTAGATTATTGACTCTAGTGCAAGTGGGAGACTGAAGGAAATCTTCCCTAGAGGCAATAATAAAGTTATTATTTATTTCCTTATATCATGATAAAAGTTTATTATTCATGCTAGAATTGTATTAACCGAAAACATAATACATGTGTGAATATATAGACAAACAGAGTGTCACTAGTATGCCTCTACTTGACTAGCTCGTTAATCAAAGATGGTTATGTTTACTAACCATGGACAAAGAGTTGTTATTTGATTAACGGGATCACATCATTAGTTGAATGATCTGATTGACATGACCCATTCCATTAGCTTAGCACCCGATCGTTTAGTATGTTGCTATTGCTTTCTTCATGACTTATACATGTTCCTATGACTATGAGATTATGCAACTCCCGTTTGCCAGAGGAACACTTTGTGTGCTACCAAACGTCACAATGTAACTGGGTGATTATAAAGGAGCTCTACAGGTGTCTCCAAAGGTACATGTTGGGTTGGCATATTTCGAGATTAGGATTTGTCACTCCGATTGTCGGAGAGGTATCTCTGGGCCCTCTCGGTAGTGCACATCACTTAAGCCTTGCAAGCGTTGCAACTAATGAGTTATTTGCGGGATGATGTATTACGGAATGAGTAACGAGACTTGCCGGTAACGAGATTGAACTAGGTATGGGACACGGAGGATCGAATCTCGGGCAAGTAGCATACCGATGACAAAGGGAACAACGTATGTTGTTATGCGGTCTGACCAATAAAAGATCTTCGTAGAATATGTAGGAACCAATATGGGCATCCAGGTCCCGCTGTTGGTTATTGACCGGAGACGTGTCTCGGTCATGTCTACATTGTTCTCAAACCCGTAGGGTCCGCACGCTTAAGGTTACGATGACAGTTATATTATGAGTTTATGCATTTTGATGTACCGAAGGTTGTTTGGAGTCCCGGATGTGATCACGGACATGACGAGGAGTCTCGAAATGGTCGAGACATAAAGATTGATATATTGGAAGCCTATGTTTGGATATCGGAAGTGTTCCGGGTGAAATCGGGATTTTACTGGATTACTGGGAGGTTACCGGAACCCCCCGGGAGGTATATGGGCCTTAGTGGGCCTTAGTGGAAGAGAGGAGAGGTGGCCAGAGATGGGCCGCACGCCCCTCCCCCTTGGTCCGAATAGGACAAGGAGAGGGGGCCGGCCCCCCTTCCTCCTCTCTCTCTCCTCTTTTCCCCCCTCCACGAATCCTATTCCAACTAGGAAAGGGGGGAGTCCTACTCCCGGAAGGAGTAGGACTCCTCCTGGCGTGCCACCCCTTGGCCGGCCGGCCCCCCCTTTGAGCCTTTACATACGGAGGCACGGGGCACCCCTAGAGACACAACTTGATCCACGTGATCATATTCTTAGCCGTGTGCGGTGCCCCCTTCCACCATAGTCCTCGATAATATTGTAGCGGTGCTTAGGCGAAGCCCTGCGACAGTAGTACATCAAGATCGTCACCACGCCATTGTGCTGACGGAACTGTTCCCCGACACTTTGCTAGATCGGAGTCCGGGGATCGTCATCGAGCTGAGCGTGTGCTAGAACTCGGAGGTGTCGTAGTTTCGGTGCTTGATCGGTTGGGCCGTGAAGACGTACGACTACATCAACCAAGTTAACGCTTCCGTTGTCGATCTACAAGGGTACGTAGATCACACTCTCCCCCTCTCGTTGCTATGCATCACCATGATCTTGCGTGTGCGTAGGAAATTTTTTGAAATTACTACCGAACCCAACAGTCCTACTCCCACCGGGAGTAGGATTCCCCCCTTCCCTTTGTTTGTTCTAGGAGAGAAGGAAGGAGAGGGAAGAAGGAAGGAAAGGGGGGCCAGCCCCCCTCCAAATTCGGATTGGGCTTGGGGGCCCTCCTTTGCTTCTTTCCCCTCTCTTCCACTAAAGGCCAATAAGGCCCTTATACCTCCCGGGGGGGTTCGGCAACCTCCCGGTACTCTCTGACATTACTGAGAGGGCCCAGAGATAGCTCTCCGACAATCGGAGTGACAAATCCTAATCTTGATCCATGCCAACTCAACAAACACCATCGGAGACGCCTGTAGAGCACCTTTATAATCACCCAGTTACGTTGTGACGTTTGGTAGCACACAAAGTGTTCCTCCGATATTCGGGAGTTGCATGATCTCATAGTCATAGGAACATGTATAGTTATGGAGAAAGCAATAGCAAAAAACTAAACGATCATCGTGCTAAGCTAACGGGTGGGTCAAGTCAATCACATCATTCTCTAATGATGTGATCCCATTAATCAAATGACAACTCATGTCTATGGTTAGGAAACATAACCATCATTGATTCAACGAGCTAGTCAAGTAGAGGCAAACTAGTGACACTCTGTTTGTCTATGTATTCACACATGTACTAAGTTTCCGGTTAATACAATTCTAGCATGAATAATAAACATTAATCATGATATAAGGAAATATAAATAACAACTTTATTATTGCCTCTAGGGCATATTTCCTTCAGTCTCCCACTTGCACTAGAGTCAATAATCTAGATTACATTGTAATGATTCTAACACCCATGGAGTCTTGGTGCTGATCATGTTTTCCTCGTGCGAGAGGCTTAGTCAATGATAACCCACAAGTGTTGGGGATCGCAACAATTTTCGAGGGTAGAGTATTCAACCCAAATTTATTGATTCAACACAAGGGGAGCCAAAGAATATTCTCAAGTATTAGCAGATGAGTTGTCAATTCTACCACACCTGGAAACTTAATATCTGCAGCGAAGTATTTAGTAGCAAAGTAATATGATAGTAGTGGTAACGGTAGCAAAAGGTAATGATAGAAAAAGTAATGTTTTTTGGTATTTTGTAGTGATGATAGTAATAGCAACGGAAAAGTAAATAAGCTCAGAACAATATATGGAAAGCTTGTGGGCAATGGATCGCTGATAGAAAATTATGCCGGATGTGGTTCATCATGTAATAGTCATAACCAGGGGTGACACAGAACTAGCTCCAATTCATCAAATGTAGGCATGTATTCAGAATATAGTCATACGTGCTTATGGAAAAGAACTTGCATCACATCTTTTGTCCTACCCTCCCGTGGCAGTGGGGTCCTAAAGGAAATATGCCCTAGAGGCAATAGTAAAGTTATTATTTATTTCCTTATATCATGATAAATGTTTATTATTCATGCTAGAGTTGTATTAACCGGAAACATAATACATGTGTGAATACATAAACAAATAGAGTGTCACTAGTATGCCTCTACTTGACTAGCTCGTTCATCAAAGATGGTTATGTTTCCTAACAATAGACATGAGTTGTCATTTGATTAACGTGATCACATCATTAGGGGAATAATGTGATTGAGTTGACCCATTCCGTTAGCTTAGCACTTGATCGTTTAGTTTGTTGCTATTGCTTTCTTCATGACGTATACATGTTCCTATGACTATGAGATTATGCAACTCCCGTTTACCGGAGGAACGCTTTGTCTGCCACCAAACGTCACAACATAACTGGGTGATTATAAAGGTGCTCTACAGGTGTCTCCGAAGGTACTTGTTGGGTTGGCGTATTTCGAGATTAGGATTTGTCACTCCGATTGTCGGAGAGGTATCTCTGGGCCCACTCGGTAATGCACATCACTATAAGCCTTGCAAGCATTGCAACTAATGAGTTAGTTGTGGGATGATGTGTTACGGAACGAGTAAAGAGACTTGCCGATAAATGAGATTGAACTAGGTTTTGAGATACCGACGATCGAATCTCGGGCAAGTAACATACCGATGACAAAGGGAACAACGTATGTTGTTATGCGGTTTTACCTATAAAGATCTTCGTAGAATATGTAGGAGCTAGGATGAGCATCCAGGTTCCGCTATTGGTTGTTGATCGGAGACGTGTCTCGGTCATGTCTACATAGTTCTCGAACCCATAGGGTCTGCACGCTTAATGTTTGATGACGGTTATATTACGAGTTTATGTGTTTTGATGTACCGAAGGAGTTCGGAGTCCCGGATGAGATCGGGGACATGACGAGGAGTCTCGAAATGGTCAAGACGTAAATATTAATATATTGGACGACTATATTCGGACATCGGAAAGGTTCCGAGTGATTCGGGTATTTTCGTGAGTACCGGGGAGTTGAGTACCGGGGAGTTACGGAATTCGTATTGGGCCTTAATGGCCATACGGGAAAGGAGAGAAAGGCCTCAAAGGGTGGCCGCACCCCTCCCCATGGGCTGGTCCGAATTGGACTAGGAGGGGGGGCCCCCTTCCTTCCTTCTCTTTCCCTCTTCCCTTCCTTGTCTCCTACTCCTACTACTTGGAAGGACTCCTAGTTGGACTAGGAAAGGGGAATCCTACTCCCGGTGGGAGTAGGACTCCCCTAGGGCGCGCCATAGAGAGGCCGCCCTCCCCTCCTCCACTCCTTTATATACGGGGGCAGGGGCACCCCATAGACACACACAATTGACCTTGATCTTCTTAGCCGTGTGCGGTGCCCCCCTCCACCATAATCCACCTCGATATATCGTAGCGGTGCTTAGGCGAAGCCCTGCATCGGTAGAACATCATCATCACCACGCCGTCGTGCTGACGGAACTCTCTCAAAGCTCGGCTGGATCGGAGTTCGAGGGACGTCATCGAGCTGAACGTGTGCTGAACTCGGAGGTGCCGTACGTTCGGTACTTGATCGGTTCGGTACTTGATCGGTCGGATCGTGAAGACGTACGACTACATCAACCGCGTTGTGCTAACGCTTCCGCTTTCGGTCTACGAGGGTACGTGGACTACACTCTCCCCTCTCGTTGCTATGCATCACCATGATCTTGCGTGTGCGTAGGGAAATTTTGAAATTACTACGTTCCCCAACAGTGGCATCCGAGCCAGGTTTTATGTGTTGATGTCATATGCACGAGTAGAACACAAGTGAGTTGTGGGCGATATATGTCATACTGCTTACCAGCATGTCATACTTTGGTTTGGCGGTATTGTTGGATGGAGCGGCCCGGACCGACATTACGCGTACGCTTATGCGGGACTGGTTCTACCGACGTGCTTTGCACACAGGTGGCTGGCGGGTGTCAGTTTCTCCAACTTTAGTTGAACCGAGTGTGGCTACGCCCGGTCCTTGCGAAGGTTAAAACAGCACCAACTTGACAAACTATCGTTGTGGTTTTGATGCGTAGGTAAGAACGGTTCTTGCTAAGCCCGTAGCAGCCACGTAAAACTTGCAACAACAAAGTAGAGGACGTCTAACTTGTTTTTGCAGGGCATGTTGTGATGTGATATGGTCAAGACATGATGCTAAATTTTATTGTATGAGATGATCATGTTTTGTAACCGAAGTTATCGGCAACTGGCAGGAGCCATATGGTTGTCGCTTTATTGTATGCAATGCAATCGCCCTGTAATGCTTTACTTTATCACTAAGCGGTAGCGATAGTTGTGGAAGCATAAGATTAGCGAGACGACAACGATGCTACGATGGAGATCAAGGTGTCGTGCTGGTGACGATGGTGATCATGACGGTGCTTCGGAGATTGAGATCACAAGCACAAGATGATGATGGCCATATCATATCACTTATATTGATTGCATGTGATGTTTATCTTTTATGCATCTTATCCTGCTTTGATTGACGGTAGCATTATAAGATGATCTCTCACTAAGTTTCAAGATAAAAGTGTTCTCCCTGAGTATGCACCGTTGCTAAAGTTCGTCGTGCCCAGACACCACGTGATGATCGGGTGTGATAAGCTCTACGTCCATCTACAATGGGTTCAAGCCAGTTTTGCACACGCAAAATACTCAGGTTAAACTTGACGAGCCTAGCATATGCAGATATGGCCTCGGAACACTGAGACTGAAAGGTCGAGCGTGAATCATATAGTAGATATGATCAACATAGTGATGTTCACCATTGAAAACCACTCCATTTCACGTGATGATCGGTTATGGTTTAGTTGATTTGGATCATGTGATCACTTAGATGATTAGAGGGATGTCTATATAAGTGGGAGTTCTGAAGTAATATGATTAATTGAACTTTAATTTATCATGAACTTAGTCCTGATAGTATTTTGCAAATAATGTTATAGATCAATAACTCGCGTTGTTGCTTCCCTATGTTTTATATATGTTCCTAGAGAAAACTAAGTTGAAAGATGTTAGTAGCAATGATGCGGATTGGATCCATGATCTGAAGTTTATCCTCATTGCTGCACAAAAGAATTATGTCCTTGATGCACCGCTAGGTGACAGACCTATTGCAGGAGCAGATGCAGACGTTATGAACGTTTGGCTAGCTCAATATGATGACTACTCGACAGTTTAGTGCGCCATGCTTAACGGCTTAGAATTGGGACTTTAAAGACATTTTGAACGTCATGGACCATATGAGATGTTCCAGGAGTTGAAGTTAATATTTCAAGCAAATACCCGAGTTGAGAGATATGAAGTCTCCAACAAGTTCTATAGCTAAAAGATAGAGGAGAATAGCTCAAGTAGTGAGCATGTGCTCAGATTGTCTGGGTACTACAATCGCTTGAATCAAGTGTTCTTCCAGATAAGATAGTGATTGACAGAATTCTCTAGTCACCATCACCAAGTTGCTAGAACTTCGTGATGAACTATAATATGCAGGGGATAACGGAAACGATTCCCAAGCTCTTTGTGATGCTGAAATCGACGAAGGTAGAAATCAAGAAAAGCATCAAATGTTGATGGTTGACAAGACCACTAGTTTCAAGAAAAGGGCAAAGGGAAGAAGGGGAACTTCAAGAAGAACGGCAAGCAAGTTGCTGCTCAAGTGAAGAAGCCCAAGTCTGGACCTAAGCCTGAGACTAAGTGCTTTCGCTGCAAAGGGACTGGTCACTTGAAGCGGAACTGCCCCAAGTATTTGGCGGATAAGAAGGATGGCAAAGTGAACAAAGGTATATTGGATATACATGTTATTGATGTGTACTTTACTAGTGTTTATAGCAACCCCTCGATATTTGATACTGGTTCAGTTGCTAAGAGTAGTAACTTGAAACGGGAGTTGCAGAATGAACGGAGACTAGTTAAGGGTGAAGTGACGATGTGTGTTGGAAATGGTTCCAAGATTGATATGATCATCATCGCACACTCCCTATACTTTCGGGATTAGTGTTGAACCTAAATAAGTGTTATTTGGTGTTTGTGTTTAGCATGAATATGATTTGATCATGTTTGTTGCAATACGGTTATTCATGTAAGTTAGAGAATAATTGTTGTTCTGTTTACATGAATAAAACCTTCTATGATCATACACCCAATGAAAATGGTTTGTTGGATCTCGATCGTGGTGATACACATTTTCATAATATTGAAGCCAAAAGATGCAAAGTTAATAATGATAGTGCAACTTATTTGTGGAACTACCGTTTAGGTCATATTGGTGTAAAGCGCATGAAGAAAATCCATGCTGATGGGCTTTTGGAATCACTTGATGCTTGCGAACCATGCCTCATGGGAAAGATGACTAAGATTCCGTTCTCCAAAACAATGGAGCGAGCAACAGATTTGTTGGAAATCATACATACTGATGTATGTGGTCCGATGAATATTGAGGCTCGCGGCAGGGATCATTATTTTCTGATCTTCGCAGATGATTCCAGCAGATATGAGTATATCTACTTGATGAAACACAAGTCTGAAACATTTGAAAAGTTCAAAGAATTTCAGAGTGAAGTGGAGAATCATCATAACAAAAATAAAAGTTTCTACGATATGATCGCAGAAGTAAAATATTTGAGTTACGAATTTGGCCTTCAGTTAAAACAATTTGAAATAGTTTCACTACTCACGCCACCTAGAACACCAAGTGTAATGGTGTGTTCGAACGTCGTAACCGTACTTTATTAGATATGGTGCGATCTATGATGTCTCTTACCGATTTATCACTATCGTTTTGGGGTTATGCATTAGAGACAGCTACATTCACGTCAAATAGGGCACCATCTAAATCCGTTGAGACGACACCGTATGAACTATGGTTTGGCAAGAAACCTAAGCTGTAGTTTCTTAAAGTTTGAGGTTGCAATGCTTATGTGAAAAAGTTTCAACCTGATAAGCTCAAACCCAAATCGGAGAAGTGCGTCTTCATAGGATACCCAAAAGAAAATGTTGGTACCCCTTCTATCACAGATCCGAAGGCACGTTATTCATTGCTGAGAATGCATCCTTTCTAGAGAAGTAGTTTCTCTCGAAAGAAGTGAGTGGGAGGAAAGTAGAACTTGATGAGGTAACTGTACCTGCTCCCTTATTGGAAAGTAGTTCATCACAGAAATATGTTCCTGTGACTGCTACACCAATTAGTGAGGAAGCTAATGATGATGATCATGTAACTTCAGATCAAGTTACTACCAAAACCTCGTAGGTAAACCAGAGTGAGATCCGCACCAGAGTGGTACGGTAATCCTGTTCTGGAGGTCATGTTACTTGACCATGACGATCCTATGAACTATGAGGAAGCGATGAAGCCAGATTCCGCGAAATGGCTTGAGGCCATGAAATCTGAGATGAGATCCATGTATGAGAAAAAAGTATGGACTTTGATTGACTTGCCCAATGATCGGCGAGCCGTTGAGATTAAATGGATCTTCAAGAGGAAGATCGACGCTGATAGTAGTGTTACTATCTAAAAAGTTATAATTTTTGCAAAAAGGTTTTCGACAAGTTCAAAGTGTTGACTACGATGAGAATTTCTCACTCGTATCTATGCTTAAGTTTGTCCGAATCATGTTAGCAATTGCCCCATTTTATGAAATCTGGCAAATGGATAAACAAAACTGCATTCCTTAATGGATTTATTAAAGAAGAGTTGTATATGATGCAACCAGAAGGTTTTTTCAATCCTAAAGGTACTAACAAAATATGCAAGCTCCAGCGATCCATCTATGGACTGGTGCAAGAATCTCGAAGTTGGAATATACGCTTTGATAAGTTGATCAAAGCATATAGTTTTATGTAGACTTGCGGTGAAGCCTGTATTTACAAGAAAGTGAGTGGGAGCACTACAGCATTTCTGATAAGTATATGTATGACATATTGTTGACCGGAGATAATGTAGAATTATTCTGCAAAGCATAAAGGAATGTTTGGAAGGAGTTTTTTCAAAGAAAGACCTAGGTGAAGCTGCTTACATATTGAGCATCAAGATCTATAGAGATAGATCAAGACACTTGATAAGTTTTTCAATGAGTACATACCTTGACAAGATTTTGAAGTAGTTCAAAATGGAACAGTCAAAAAGGAGTTCTTGCCTGTGTTACAAGGTGTGAAGTTGAGTAAGACTCAAAACCCAACCACGGAAGAAGATAGAGAGAGAATGAAAGTCATTCCATATGCCTCAGCCATAGTTCTATAAAGTATGTCATGCTGTGTACCAGACCTATTGTATACCCTGCCCTGATTTTGGCAAGGGAGTACAATAGAGATCTAGGAGTAGATCACTGGACATTGGTCAAAATTATCCTTAGTGGAATAAGGATATGTTTCTCGATTATGGAGGTGACAAAAGGTTTGTCGTGAAGGGTTACGTCGATGCAAGTTTTGACACTGATCCAGATGACTCTAAGTCTCAATCTGGATACATATTGAAAGTGGGAGCAATTAGCTAGAGTAGCTCCGTGCAGAGCATTGTTGACACGGAAATTTGCAAAATACATATGGATCTGAATGTGGCAGACCAGTTGACTAAACTTCCCTCACAAGCAAAACATGATCACACCTTATTACTCTTTGGGTATTAATCACATAGCGATGTGAACTAGATTACTGACTCTAGTAAACCCTTTGGGTGTTGGTCACATGACGATATGAACTATGGGTGTTAATCACATGGTGATGTGAACTATTGATGTTAAATCATATGGCGATGTGAACTAGATTATTGACTCTAGTGCAAGTGGGAGACTGAAGGAAATATGCCCTAGAGGCAATAGTAAAGTTATTATTTATTTCCTTGTATCATGATAAATGTTTATTATTCATGCTAGAATTGTATTAACCGGAAACATAATACATGTGTGAATACATAAACAAACAGAGTGTCACTAGTATGCCTCTACTTGACTAGCTCATTGATCAAAGATGGTCATGTTTCCTAACCATAGACATGAGTTGTCATTTGATTAATGGGATTACATCATTAGGGGAATAATGTGATTGAATTGACCCATTCCATTAGCTTAGCACTTGATCGTTTAGTTTGTTGCTATTGCTTTCTTCATGACTTATACATGTTCCTATGACTATGAGATTATGCAATTCCCGTTTACCAGAGGAACACTTTGTGTGCCACCAAACGTCACAACGTAACTGGGTGATTATAAAGGTGCTCTACAGGTGTCTCCGAAGGTACTTGTTGGGTTGGCGTATTTCGAGATTAGGATTTGTCACTCCGATTGTTGGAGAGGTATCTCTAGGCCCACTCGGTAATGCACATCACTATAAGCCTTGCAAGCATTGCAACTAATGAGTTAGTTGTGGGATGATGTGTTACGGAACGAGTAAAGAGACTTGTCGGTAACGAGATTGAACTAGGTATTGAGATACCGATGACCGAATCTCGGGCAAGTAACATACTGATGACAAAGGGAACAACGTATGTTGTTATGCGGTTTGACCGATAAAGATCTTCATAGAATATGTAGGAGTCAATATGAGCATCCAGGTTCCGCTATTGGTTATTGACCGGAGACGTGTCTCGGTCATGTCTACATAGTTCTCCAACCCATAGGGTCCGCACGCTTAAAGTTCGATGACGGTTATATTATGAGTTTATGTGTTTTGATGTACCGAAGGAGTTCGGAGTCCCGGATGAGATTGGGGACATGACGAGGAGTCTTGAAATGGTTGAGACGTAAAGATCAATATATTGGACGACCATATTCGGACATCGGAAAGGTTCCGAGTGATTCGGGTATTTTCGGGAGTACCGGGGAGTTACGGGAATTCGTATTGGGCCTTAATGGGCCATACGGGAAAGGAGAGAAAGGCCTCAAAGGTTGGCCGCACCCCTCCCCATGGGCTGGTTCGAATTGGACTAGGGAGGGGGGGCGCCCCCTTCCTTCCTTCTCCTTTTCCCTTCCCTTTCCTTCTCTCCTACTCCTACTACTTGGAAGGGCTCCTAGTTCTACTAGGAAAGGGGGAATCCTACTCCCGGTGGGAGTAGGACTCCCCTACGGCGCGCCATAGAGAGGGCTGGCCCCTCCCCTCCTCCACTCCTTTATATACGTGGCTAGGGGGCACCCCATAGACACAAAAATTGATCATTGATCTCTTAGCCGTGTGCGGTGCCCCCCTCCACCATAGTACACCTCGATAATAGTGTAGAGGTGCTTAGGCGAAGCCCTGCATCGGTAGAATATCAACATCGTGACCACGCCGTCGTGCTGACGAAACTCTCCCTCAACACTCGGCTGGATCGGAATTCGAGCGACGTCATCGAGTTGAACGTGTGCTGAACTCGGAGGTGCCGTACGTTCGGTACTTGATCGATCGGATCGTGAAGACGTACGACTACATCAACCGCGTTGTGCTAACGCTTCCGCTTTCGGTCTACGAGGGTACGTGGAAAACACTCTCCCCTCTCGTTGCTATGCATCACCATGATCTTGCGTGTGCGTAGGAAATTTTTGAAATTACTACATTCCCCAACAGGTCCTAGCGAAACTAAGGGATATTAAGGCCTCCTTTTAATAGAGTACCGGACCAAAGCATTAACACATAGTGAATACATGAACTCCTCAAACTACGGTCATCACCGGAAGTGGTCCCGATTATTGTCACTTCGGGGTTGCCGGATCATAACACATAGTAGGTGACTATAGACTTGCAAGATAGGATCAAGAACCTCTCATATATTGATGAAAACATAATAGGTTCAGATCTGAAATCATGGCACTCAGGCCCTAGTGACAAGCATTAAGCATAGCAAAGTCATAGCAACATCAATCTCAGAACATAGTGGATACTAGGGATCAAACCCTAACAAAACTAACTCGATTACATGATAAATCTCATCCAACCCATCACCGTCCAGCAAGCCTATGATGGAATTACTCACGCACGGCGGTGAGCATCATGAAATTGGTGATGGAGGAAGGTTGATGATGATGATGGCGATGGATTCCCCTCTCCGAAGCCCCAAACGGACTCCAGATCAGCCCTCCCGAGAGGTTTTAGGGCTTCGCGGCGGCTCCGTATTGTAAAACGCGATGAATCCTTCTCTCTGATTTTTTTCTCCCCGAAATGAAATATATAGAGTTGGAGTTGAGGTCGGAGGAGCTCCAGGGGGCCCACGAGGTAGGGGGGCAGGCGCGCCCCCACCCTCGTGGACAGGGTGTGGGCACCCTGGTCTTCATCTTTTTCAAGGATTTTTTATTATTTCCCAAAAGATGTTCCATGAAGTTTCAAGTCATTCCGAGAACTTTTGTTTCTGCACACATAAATAACACCATGGTAATTCTGCTGAAATCAGCATTAGTCCGGGTTAGTTCCATTCAAATCATGCAAGTTAGAGTCCAAAATAAGGGCAAAAGTGTTTGGAAAAGTAGATACGAAGGAGACGTATCAACTCCCCCAAGCTTAAACCTTTGCTTGTCCTCAAGCAATTCAGTTGACAAACTGAAAGTGATAAACAAAAACTTTTACAAACTCTGTTTGCTCTTGTTGTTGTAAATATGTAAAGCCAGCATTCAAGTTTTCAGCAAAGATTATGAACTAACCATATTCACAATAACGCATAGGTCTCATGTTTACTCAATGGCATAATCAACTAGCGAGCAATAATAATAAATCTCGGATGACAACACTTTCTCAAAACAATCATAATATGATATAACAGGATGGTATCTCACTAGCCCTTTCTGAGACCGCAAAACATAAATGCAGAGCACCTTTAAAGATCAAGGACTGACTAGACATTGTAATTCATGGTAAAAGAGATCCAATCAAGTCATACTCAATGTAAACTAACAGTAATGAATGCAAATGACAGCGGTGCTCTCCAACTGGTGCTTTTTAATAAGAGGATGATGACTCAACATAAAAGTAAATAGATAGACCCTTCGTAGAGGGAAGAAGGGATTTGTAGAGGTGCTAGAGCTCGGTTTTAAAATAGAGGTGAATAACATTTTGAGCGGTATACTTTCATTGTCAACATAACAACCAAGAGATGGCGATATCTTCCATGCTACACACATTATGGGGTTGTTTGGTTACATAGATTATAGAGAACTAGTTTCCTTTAAACTCGATTTCCGTTCTAACAACCAGAAATCTTGTTTGGATTGTCTAACAGAATCATGGATATGCAAAACTAAGTTTTACAAAAGCCCCAAAACCGTGTTTATGGAAAAACGACTAATCGACGTTTTTCTATATACTCGTTTTGGCTGAACACGGAGTTGGCCACGAGCACTGCGACGTTCTCCCAGGTACAACCATGGCGACGTTGAAAGTCCACTGGAGGGTGAAACGTTCTATGCCAGGACATCAATGAAACGCTCGCACCATTGGCGAGGTCGCCGCTCTAGGGGTCCGGACGTGGCCGCCGTCGTGTTGGGACGGCGAGATGGGAGCGGCCGCCGAGGGCAGGGTGAGCATGGCCGACAAACTCCTCTTTTTGTACACCGGCGACGGCTACAACCTGATCTCTCCGGTCGCTGCACTCCAGGAGGAGGTTCATGGGAATTAACTACTGAGTATAAGTTAATCAAGCAGCAAGGAAGTAATTCAACAAGCACTTGAACAGCACGAGAACGGAGATGTAGTTGAAGGCCCATTCCAATCCTCCTTTTTGTGAAATTTGTAGCAACAACAGAGCTCAGTGGAGCAGCGAATGCAACGACGTCACACAAACTGCATTGCTCCCCGCCCTGACATAGCAGGGCGTGCATCCCGTCGTCGGGCGGTAGTGCCTCTGCACCCTAGACCCTAGTTCCTCTCCGACTGCGGTTGAGGTGGGGTCGCGCGGCAAGCCGCCTGTTGCACGCCCTGCGTAGCCGACTAGCCCGCCACTTGGTTCGCTTCATCCTCGACAACGTCGTTGTCGCGTGGTTCACTTGGTCCATGGCGACGCCGTCCTTGAGGAATTGGCCCAAGGAGAGAGACTAATCGTGTTTTCTTTTTGTTTTCTATCCAAACAAAGAATTGTATACACTCACCTTAACAGAAAAACTAACTAAAACTGGTTTTCCTAAAAATCCTCTGAAAACTGGTTTTCTAAAAGCTCACGTCTAATTCTTGGCATCCAAACAACCACTATAGGCGGTTCCCAAACAGAATGGTAAAATTTATACTCCCCCTTCCACCAACAAGCATCAATCCATGGCTTGCTCGAAACAATGAGTGCCTCCAACTAAAAACAGTCCCAGGGGGAGTTTTGTTTGCAATTCTTTTGATTTAGTTTGCATAAAGCATGGGACTGGGCATCCCGGTGACCAGCCACTTTCTCGTGAGTGAGGAGTGGAGTCCACTCCTCTTGAGAATAACCCGCCTAACATGGAAGATACAGACAGCCCTAGTTGATACATGAGCTATTCGAGCATACAAAACAGGATATTTATTTGAAGGTTTAGAGTTTGGCACATACAAATTTACTTGGAATGGCAGGTAGATACCGAATATAGGTAGGTATGGTGGACTCATATGTAACAGCTTTGGGGTTTATGGGATTGGATGCACAAGCAGTATTCCCACTTAGTACATGTGAAGGCTAGCAAAAGACTGGGAAGCGACCAGCTAGAGAGTGACAACAGTCATGAACATGCATTAAAATTAATCAACACCGAATGCAAGCATGAGTAGGATATAATCCACCATGAACATAAATATCGTGAAGGCTATGTTGATTTTGTTTCAACTACATGCGTGAACATGTGCCAAGTCAAGTCACTTAAATCATTCAGAGGAGGATACCACCCTATCATACCACATCACAACCATTTTAATAGCATGTTGGCACGCAAGGTAAACCATTATAAACTCCTAGCTAATCAAGCATAGCACAAGAAGCTATGATCTCTAGTTGTCATTACAAACATGTTTATTCATAATAGGCTAAATCAGGAACGATGAACTAATCATATTTAGAAAAACAAGAGAGGTCGAGTTCATACCAGCTTTTCTCATCTCAGACAGTCCATCATATATCGTCATAATTGCCTTTCACTTGCACGACCGAATGATGTGAATAATAATAATAGTGCACGTGCATTGGGCTAAGCTGGAATCTGCAAGCATTCAATGAACAGGAGAAGACAAGGCAATATGGGCTCTTTTGTCAGATCAACAATGATGCATATAAGATCCACTCCAACAATTTAATTATGGTCTTCTCCTATCGACCCCCAAAGAAAAGAAAAGAAATAAAACTATTTACACGGGAAAGCTCCCAACAAGCAAAAGAAGTACATGAAATCTTTTTGGGTTTTCTTTTTAGTTACTACTACAAGCATGGAAATTAAAACTAGCTAAAAGCTACAACTAATTTTTTTGGTTTTTCTTAAGGTTTATTAAACACACAAGAAGAAAGCATAAAAATGAAAATAAACTAGCGTGGATGATACAATGAAAAAGTATGAGCACCGACATCTAGCAATGAGTGTGTGAACATGAATGTAATGTCAGTGAGAAGTACGTACTCCCCCAAGCTTAGGCTTTTGGCCTAAGTTGGTCTATGGCCACGGTTGGCCTGGCGGATATCCATAGTAATAGTTGGGGTCGTACTGAGATGAAGAAGACTCTGATTGCCACTGGTTGGCAATCATCTCCGGATCCCACAGATAGTTAGACTATCGTGGAGGATCAACTTGTGGTTCCGACTCTGGCTCTGTGGCTGATGTAGGGTTCCGGTAGGCGTGAATGTCCTCCGGCGAGACGAGGTACTGGCCTATAGATAAATCAAACAAGGAAGGAGCAGGCAAGGTGAAAGTCTCAGGATTACGTTTATCGAAGAACCATTTGTATTTCAGCTCCCCTTCCGTATTCTTTATAATAAAATCATGCGCTACCATACTCTTATAATCTAGATAAATAGAAGGCAGCATTTTTTCTTCTTTTTCATAGTGCCTAATAGGTATGTTATAGTGTGCAGCAAGGCGTGCATGGCAGTTTTACCCATGGGTACGGGTACCCGCGGGTACCGTACCCGCATGGGTAGGGTATGGGTAGACTTTTATACCCATGGGTAGTACGCATACCCTACCCGTTAAGTCATGGGTAGGGTACGAGTATAGCCTTGTACCCGCGAGTATACCCATACCCTGCCCACTTGTGAACTAATGTTAACTTGTCGTCAATTATTCATGTGACTCATCTACTCCTATTGACTTATGAGTATGTTTGTGTTTTTTATATTTTGAGAGTGGTCATGTACACATCTGCCTTGTTATTGAGCTGATATAACTATTTTTTGTCAAATGTGCTATCATTGAGTGTAAAATTGTGAACTGTTTATGTACTATTTGTTCTACCCGTTGGGTACCCAATGGGTACGGGTACCCGTCGGGTATGGGTATGGGTAAAGTTTCATACCCATGAGTACGAGTATGGGTAGAATTTTGTACCCACTGACTATACGGGTATGGGTATGGCATTGCTCTACCCTGCCCATACCCTACCCATTTCCATCCTTAGCGTGAAGCATAGATACCAACAAAGATGGGTCCTTTTGTGCGGTTCAGACTTAACCGTTTAGCAATAATACCGCCCATACTAACAGAGTCACCACGGAATAAACCATGGAACAAAATAAAAATATCAAGAACACTAAGGTTTCCATAGTTTCCGCGACCAATTAAGCAACGACTAGCAAATATTGCAAAGTAGCGTAAAACAGGAAAATGTATGCTAGTGATTCTTGCATCGGAAACCTTCCTGGTTTCCCCTACAGTGATAGTGTGAATAAACCAATCCACATCCTTACGATGTGGTTCCTCTAAACTACCCTCGAAAGGTATTCTGCAAACCCCGCAAAATTCATATAGTGACATCTTCTTAACCACATCATATAAATGAAACTCTACTGAAGGAGGTGATTCCTTAGGATAATAGTAGAAGTTTTGCACAAAAGTATTGACGAGTAAGAGATACTGTTCACGTCGGTTGCGGAGGAAGTCGGTGAGTCTTGCATTCTTACCCAAATCATAAAAATCCTCATAAATCCCGGCTGCTCTCAAGAAATCATCGGAGGGCCATTCACACGGCCTAACCTCCGCGGTGCGAGGTAGATTATATTTGGGCTTCTGTGCCTCTTCATTTTGCTTTTCCTTCGAGCTTCGTCTCAATGAGCCCCTCAAAAATCTCTTCATTATTTTCTGAAAAATTCTAAAATTTTTAGTAACTTCAAATAAAAGTGAAACAAACTCAATAATATTGATAGCAACTACTCCTACAAGTGCCTAGAGCCTATATCATGCATCAAAACTACTTTTGACCATATAAATTTGACATGCAAGCTCAAGAACAGGGTCACCTAAGCAGCTAAATTTTGCAATGAATAAAGCACTAGAACAAAAACTAATTGGACCAATGGAGGAGTCACATACCAAGGAACAATCCCCCCAAGCAATTTTGTGAGAGGTGCTTTGAGCAAGGAGATCGAAAATGGCAGCAAAATGAGCTAGAACTCGTGCTTGAGCTGGATATTCGTGTTTGTGGGAGGAAGGAGTGTGTGGGTGCAGAAATAAGTGGAGGGGGTCCACCGTGGGCCCACGAGGCAGGGGGTCACGCCCAGGGGGGTAGGGCGCGCCCTCCACCCTCATGGCCAGGTGGATGACCCCCCTGTTGTGTTCTTAGTGCCAAATATTCTCAAATATTCTAGAAAAAATCATATTTAAATTTCAGGGCATTTGGAGAATTTTTATTTTTGGGGTATTTTTATATTGCACGAATAATCAGATAACAGACGGGAGATACTTATTCTTATTTATTTAATATAAATAACATAAAGTAAAAGGAGGGTACAGAGAGTTGTGTTTTCTAAATTCATCCATCTCATGATCATCAAAAGGAATCCATTAACAAGGTTGATCAAGTCTTGTTAACAAACTCATTCCAAATAACATGGAACCGGAGAACTTTCAAATAAGACTAGGTTACCTCAACAGGGATATGCACATCCCCAATAATAAGAATATCGTATTTCTTTTTGACAGTGTGTTGAGGAAATTCAAAACCTCCAATAATAATCGATGGAATTTTTCCAATGGAGTTGATACTATGAACTTGAGGTTGTTTCCTCGGAAAGTGTACCGTATGCTCATTACCATTAACATGAAAAGTGACATTGCCTTTAGTGCAATCAATAACAGCCACTGTAGTATTCAAAAAGGGTCTTCCAAGAATAATAGACATACTATCGTCCTCGGGAATATCAAGAATAAAAAAGTCCGTTAAAATAGTAACATTTGCAACCACAACAGGCACATCCTCACAAATACCGACAGGTATAGCAATTGATTTATCAGCCATTTGCAAGGATATTTCAGTAGGTGTCAACTTATTCAAATCAAGTCTACGATATAAAGAGAGAGGCATAACACTAACACCGGCTCCAAGATCACATAAAGAAGTTTTAACATAATTTCTTTTAATGGAGCATGGTATAGTAGGTACTCCTGGATCTCCAAGTTTCTTCAGCATTCCACCCTTAAAAGTATAATTAGCAAGCATAGTGGAAATTTCAGCTTCCGGTATCTTTCTTTTATTAGTAACAATTTCTTTCATGTACTTAGCATAAGGATTCATTTTGAGCATATCAGTTAATCGCATACGCAAAAAGATAGGTCTAATCATTTCAGCAAAGCGCTCAAAATCCTCATCATCCTTTTTCTTGGATGGTTTGGGAGGAAAAGGCATGGATTTCTGAACCCAAGGTTCTCTTTCTTTACCATGTTTCCTAGCAACAAAGTCTTTCTTGTCATAACATTGATTCTTTGATTGTGGGTTATCAAGATCAACAGCAGGTTCAATTTCTATATCATTATCATTACTAGGTTGAGCATCATCATGAACATTATCATTGACATTTTCACGAGTTTCAGGTTCATTACCAGATTGTGTTTCAGCATCAGAAATAGAAATATCATTTGGATTCTTAGGTGTTTCAGCAATAGGTTCACTAGAAACATGCAAAGTGCTATCATTTTTCTTTTTCTTCCTTTAAGAAGGACTAGGTGCATCTATATTATTTCTCTAAGAATCTTTCTCAATTCTCTTAGGGTGGCCTTCAGGATACAAAGGTTACTGAGTCATTCTACCCGTTCTAGTAGCCACTCTAACAGCATAATCATTATTCTTACTATTCAATTCATTGAGCAAATCATTTTGAGCCTTAAGTACTTGTTCTACTTGAGTGGTAACCATAGAAGCATGTTTACTAATATGTTTAAGTTCACCTTTAACATTAGCCATATAATCACCCAAGTGTTCAAGCATATTAGCACTGGGTTTTAATTCTCTACCAAAATAAGCATTGAAGTCTTCTTGCTTAACCATAAATTTATCAAACTCATCTAAGCATGGGCTAGCAAACTTAGCAAATGGAATTTCAGCTTTATCATATCTATAGAGAGAATTTACCTTTACTACCTCTGTCGGGTTATCAAGACCATGTGTTTCTTCAATAGGTAATGGATCAAGATCATGTATTTCTTCATCAGGCGGTAAATTAAGACCATGTATTTCTTCAATAGGAGGTAAATTCTTAACATCTTCAGCTTTAATACCTTTTTCTTTCATAGATTTCTTTGCCTCTTGCATATATTCATGACTGAGAAATAGAACACCTCTTTTCTTTGGAGTTGGTTTAGGAATAGGCGCAGGAATTGGCTCAGGAGCTGGCTCCGGAATTGTCCAATTATTTTCATTTGTCAACATATTATTCAATAGGATTTCAGCTTCATCCTATGTTCTTTCCCTGAAAACAGAACCAGCACAACTATCCAGGTAATCTCTGGAAGCATCGGTTAGTCCATTATAAAAGATATCAAGTATTTCATTTTTCTTAAGAGGATTTACCTTTACTACCTGTGTCGGGTTATCAAGACCATGAATTTACCTTTACTACCTGTGTTGGGTTATCAAGACCATGAATTTCTTTGATAGGTAAAGGATTAAGATTATATGTTTCTTTAACAGGCGGTAAATTAAGACCATGTATTTCTTCAATAGGAGGTAAATTCTTAACATCTTCAGCTTTAATACCTTTTCTTTCATAGATTTCTTTGCCTCTTGCATATCTTCAGGACTGAGAAATAGAATACCCCTCTTCTTCGGAGCTGGTTTAGGAATAGGCTCAGGAATTGGCTCCGGAGGTGTCCAATTATTTTCATTTGTCAACATATTCTTCAATAGAATTTCAGCTTCATCTGGTGTTCTTTCCCTGAAAATAGAACCAGCACAACTATCCAGGTAATCTCTGGAGGCATCGGTTAGTCCATTATAAAAGATATCAAGTATTTCATTTTTCTTAAGGGGATGATCAGGCAAAGCATTAAGTAATTGGAGAAGCCTCCCCCAAGCTTGTGGGAGACACTCTTCTTCAATGTGCACAAAATTATATATATCCCTTAAAGCAGCTTGTTTCTTATGAGCAGGGAAATATTTAGTAGAGAAGTAATAAATCATTTCCTGGGGACTATGCACACAACCAGGATCAAGAGAATTAAACCATATCTTAGCATCACCCTTTAATGAGAACGGAAATATTTTAAGGATATAAAAGTAGCGAGTTCTCTCATCATTAGTGAACAGGGTGGCTATATCATTTAATTTAGTAAGATGTGCCACAACAGTTTCAGATCCATAGCCATGAAAAGGATCATATTCAACCAAAGTAATTATATCAGGATCAACAGAGAATTCATAATCCTTATCAATAACAAAGATAGGTGAAGTAGCAAAAGAAGGGTCAGGTTTCATTCTAGCATTAAGAGATTGCTGCTTCCATTTAGCTAATAACCTCTTGAGCTCGTATCTATCCTTGCAAGCTAAAATAGCTAAAGCAACTTCTTTTTCAAAAACATAACCCTCAGGAATAATAGGTGATTCATTTTCATTAAGGGGAGAGTCTTCATCATCACTGTCATCAATATTATCAGTTTCAATATTTCCATTCTCTCTAACCCTAGCAAGTTGTTCATCAAGAAATTCACCAAGTGGCACAGTAGTATCAAGCATAGAAGTAGTTTCATCATAAGTGTCATGCATAGCAGAAGTGGCATCATCAAGAACATGTGACATATCAGAATGAATAGCAGAAGCAGGTTTAGGTGTCGCAAGCTTACTCAAAATAGAAGGTGAATCAAGTGCAGAGCTAGATGGCAGTTCCTTACCTCCCCTCATAGTTGAGGGATAAATCTTGGTTCTTGGATCTTTCAAGTTCTTCATAATGATAAGGAGATATAAATCCCAAGTGACTCAAAGAATAGAGCTATGCTCCCCAGCAACGGCGCCATAAAATAGTCTTGATAACCCGCAAGGATAGGGGATCGCAACAGTTTTCGAGGGTAGAGTATTCAACCCAAATTTATTGATTCGACACAAGGGGAGCCAAAGAATATTCTCAAGTATTAGCAGTTGAGTTGTTAATTCAACCACACCTGGAAACTTAATATCTGCAGCAAAGTATTTAGTAGCAAAGTAATATGATAGTAGTGGTAACGGTAGCAAAAGGTAATGATAGCAAAAGTAATGTTTTTGGTATTTTGTAGTGATGATAGTAATAGCAACGGAAAAGTAAATAAGCAAGAACAATATATGGAAAGCTCGTAGGCAATGGATCGGTGATAGAAAATTATGTCGGATGTGGTTCATCATGTAGCAGTCATAACCTAGGGTGACATAGAACTAGCTCCAATTCATCAATGTAATGTAGGCATGTATTCCGAATATAGTCATACGTGCTTATGGAAAAGAACTTGCATGCCATCTTTTGTCCTACCCTCTCATGGCAGCGGGGTCCTAGAGGAAACTAAGGGATATTAAGGCCTCCTTTTAATAGAGTACCGGACCTAAGCATTACCACATAGTGAATACATGAACTCCTCAAACTACGGTCATCACCGGGAGTGGTCCCGATTATTGTCACTTCAGGGTTGCCAGATCATAACACATAGTAGGTGACTATAGACTTGCAAGATAGGATCAAGAACTCTCATATATTGATGAAAACATAATAGGTTCAGATCTGAAATCATGGCACTCGGGCCCTAGTGACAAGCATTAAGCATAACAAAGTCATAGAAACATCAATCTCAGAACATAGTGGATACTAGGGATCAAACCCTAACAAAACTAACTCGATTACATGATAAATCTCATCCAACCCATCACCGTCCAGCGAGCCTATGATGGAATTACTCACGCACGGCGGCGAGCATCATGAAATTGGTGATGGAGGAAGGATGATGATGATGATGGCGACGGATTCCCCTCTTCAGAGCCCCGAACGGACTCCAGATCAGCCCTCCCGAGAGGTTTTAGGGCTTGGCGGCGGCTCCATATCGTAAAACGCGATGAATCCTTCTCCCCGAAACCAAATATATAGAGTTGGAGTTCAGGTCGGAGGAGCTCCAGGGGGCCCACGAGGTAGGGGGGCGCGCCCCCACCCTCGTGGACAGGGTGTGGGCCCCCTAGTCTTCATCTTTTGCAAGGATTTTTTATTATTTCCGAAAATATGTTCCGTGAAGTTTCAGGTCATTCCAAGAACTTTTGTTTCTGCACATAAATAACACCATGGTAATTCTACTGAAAACAACGTTAGTCCGGGTTAGTTCCATTCAAATCATGCAAGTTAGAGTCCAAAACAAGGGCAAAAGTGTTTGGAAAAGTAGATACGACGGAGACGTATCAGTCAACGGGTCTGGAACATTCAGATCCGTATGTATCTTGCAAACCTCTATGTCTCCCTCCTTGACTTGATCGCGGATGGAATTGAAGCGTCTCTTGATGTGCTTGGTTTTCTTGTGAAATCTGGATTCTTTTGCCAAGGCAATTGCACCAATATTGTCACAAAAGATTTTCATTGGACCCGATGCACTAGGTATGACACCTAGATCGGATATGAACTCCTTCATCCAGACTCCTTCATTTGTTGCTTCCGAAGTAGCTATATATTCCGCTTCACACGTTGAACCCGCCACGACGCTCTGCTTGGAACTGCACCAACTGACAGCTCCACCATTTAATAAAAACACGTATCCGGTTTGTGACTTAGAGTCATCCGGATCAGTGTCAAAGCTTGCATCGACGTAACTGTTTACGACAAGCTCTTTGTCACCTACATATATGAGAAACATATCCTTAGTCCTTTTCAGGTATTTCAGTATGTTCTTGACCACTGTCTAGTGATTCACTCCTGGAATACTTTGGTACCTCCCTGCTAAACTTATAGCAAGGCAAACATCAGGTCTGGTACACAGCATTTCTTACATAACAGAGCCTATGGCTCAAGCATAGGGAACACCTTTCATTTTCTCTCTATCTTTTGCAGTGGTCGGGCATTGAGTCTGACTGAACTTCACACCTTGTAATACAGGCAAGAACCCTTTCTTTTCCTGATCCATTTTGAACTTCTTCAAAACTTTATCAAGGTATGTGCTTTGTGAAAGTTCAATCAAGCGTCTTGATCTATCTCTATAGATCTTGATGCCCAATATATAAGCAGCTTCACCAAGGTCTTTCATTGAAAAATAATTATTCAAGTATCCTTTTATGCTATTCAGAAATTTAGTATCATTTCCGACCAACAATATGTCATCTACATATAATATCAGAAATGCTACGGAGCTCCCACTCACTTTCTTGTAAATATAGACTTCTCCAAAAGTATGTATAAAACCATATGCTTTGATCACACTATCAAAGCGTATATTCCAACTCCGAGAGGCTTGCACCAGTCCATGAATGGATCGCTGGAGCATGGACACTTTGTTAGCACCTTTTGGATCGACAAAACCTTCTGGTTGCATCATATACAACTCTTCTTTAAGTTATCCATTAAGGAATGCAGTTTTAACATCCATTTGCCAAATTTCATAATCATAAAATGAGGCAATTGCTGACATGATTCGGACGGACTTAAGAATCGCTACGGGAAAGAAGGTCTCATCATAGTCAACTCCTTGAACTTGTCGAAAACCTTTCGCAACAAGTCGAGCTTTGTAGACAGTAACATTACCGTCAGCGTCAGTCTTGTTCTTGAAGATCCATTTATTCTCTATGGCCTGCCGATCATCGGGTAAGTCAACCAAAGTCCACACTTTGTTCTCATACATGGATCCCATCTCAGAGTTCATGGCTTCAAGCCATTTTGTGGAATCTGGGCTCATCATCGCTTCCTCATAGTCCGTAGGTTCTTCATGGTCAAGTAACATGACTTCCAGAACAGGATTACCGTACCACTCTGGTGCGGATCTTACACTGCTTGACCTACGAGGTTCGGTAGTAACTTGATCAGAAGTTTCATGATCATCATCATTAGCTTCCTCACTTATTGGTGTAGGAATCACTGGAACTGATTCTAGTGATGAACTACTTTCCAATAAGGGAGAAGGTACAATTACCTCGTCAAGTTCTACTTTCCTCCCACTCACTTCTTTCGAGAGAAACTCCTTCTCTAGAAAGGATCCATTCTTAGCAACGAATATCTTGCCTTTGGGTATCCTATGAAGACACATTTCTCCGATTTGGGTTCGAGATTATCAGGTTGAAGCTTTTTCACACAAGCATCGCAGCCCCAAACTTTAAGAAACGACAACTTGGGTTTCTTGCCAAACCACAGTTCATAAGGTGTCATCTCGATGGATTTAGATGGTGCCCTATTTAATGTGAATGCAGCTATCTCTAAAGCATAACCCCAAAATGATAGCGGTAAATCAGTGAGAGGCATCATAGATCGCACCATATATAGTAAAGTACAATTACGACGTTCGGACACACCATTACGTTGCGGTGTTCCAGGTGGCGTGAGTTGCGAAACTATTCCGCATTGTTTCAAATGAAGACCAAACTCGTAACTCAAATATTCTCCTCCACGATCAGATTGCAAAAACTTTATTTTCTTGTTACGATGATTTTCCACTTCACTCTGAAATTCTTTGAACTTTTCAAATGTTTTAGACTTATGTTTCATCAAGTAGATATACCCATATTTGCTCAAATCATCTGTGAAGGTGAGAAAATAACGATATCTGCCACGAGCTTCAATGTTCATTGGACCACATACATCAGTAAGTATGATTTCCAATAATTTTGTTGCTCGCTCCATTGTTCCGGAGAACGGAGTATTAGTCATCTTGCCCATGAGGCATATTTCGCAAGTACCAAGTGATTCATAATCAAGTGATTCCACAAGTCCATCAGAATGGAGTTTCTTCATGCGCTTTACACCAATATGACCTAAACGGCAGTGCCACAAATAAGTTGCACTATCTTTATCAACTTTGCATCTTTTGGCTTCAATACTATGAACATGTGTATCACTACTATCAAGATTTAGTAAAAATAGACCACTCATTAGGGGTGCATGACCATAAAAGATATTACTCATATAAATAGAACAACCATTATTCACTGATTTAAATGAATAACCGTCTCTCATCAAACAAGATCCAGATATAATGTTCATGCTCAACGTTGGCACCAAATAACAATTATTTAGGTCTAAAACTAATCCAAAAGGTAGATGTAGAGGTAGCGTGCCGACGGCGATCACATAGACTTTGGAACCATTTCCCACGCGCATCGTCACCTCATCCTTAGCCAATCTTCGCTTAATCCGTAGCCCCTGTTTCGACTTGCAAATGTTAGCAACTGAACCAGTATCTAATACCCAGGCACTACTATGAGCATTAGTAAGGTACACATCAATAACATGTATATGAAATATACCTTTCACTTTTCCATCCTTCTTCTCCGCCAAATACTTGGGGCAGTTCCGCTTCCAGTGACCAGTTCCTTTGCAGTAGAAACACTCAGTCTCAGGCTTAGGTCCAGACTTGGGTTTCTTCACTTGAGAAGAAACTGGCTTGCTGTTCTTCTTGAAGTTCCCCTTCTTCCCTTTACCCTTTTTCTTGCAACTGGTGGTCTTGTTGACCATCAACACTTGATGCTCCTTCTTGATTTCTACCTCCGCAGCCTTTAGCATTGCGAAGAGCTCAGGAATTGTCTTATCCTTCCCGTGCATATTATAGTTCATCATGAAGATCTTGTAGCTTGGTGGCAATGATTGAAGAACTCTGTCAATGACACTATCATTAGGAAGATTAACTCCCAGTTGAGTCAAGTGGTTGTGGTACCCAGACATTCTGAGTACATGTTCACTGACAGAACTATTCTCCTCCATCTTGCAGCTGTAGAACTTATTGGAGACTTTATATCTCTCAATCCGGGCATTTGCTTAAAATATTAACTTCAACTCCTGGAACATCTCATATGCTCCATGACGTTCAAAACATCATTGAAGTCCCGGTTCTAAGCCGTAAAGCATGGCACACTGAACTATCGAGTATTCATCAGCTTTGTTCTCCCAGGTGTTCATAACATCTGGCGTTGCTCCTGCAGCGGGTTTGCTACCTAGCGGTGCTTCCAGGACGTAATTCTTATGTGCAGCAATGAGGATAATCCTCAAGTTACGGACCCAGTCCGTGTAGTTGCTACCATCATCTTTCAACTTAGCTTTCTCTAGGAACACATTAAAATTCAATGGAACAATAGCATGGGTCATCTATCTACAACAACATAGACATGCAAAATACTACCGGGTACTAAGTTCATGATAAATTAAAGTTCAATTAATCAAATTACTTAAGAACTCCCACTTAGATAGACATCTCTCTAATCATCTAAGTGATCACGTGATCCATATCAACTAAACTATGTCCGATCATCACGTGAGATGGAGTAGTTTTCAATGGTGAACATCACTATGTTGATCATATCTACTATATGATTCACGCTCGACCTTTCGGTCTCCAGTGTTCTGAGGCCATATCTGCATATGCTAGGCTTGTTAAGTTTAACCTGAGTATTCCGCGTGTGCAAAACAGGCTTGCACCCGTTGTATGTGAACGTAGAGCTTATCACACCCGATCATCACGTGGTGTCTCGGCACGACGAACTGTGGCAACGGTGCATACTCAGGGAGAACACTTATACCTTGAAATTTAGTGAGAGATCATCTTATAATGCTATCTCCGTACTAGAAAAATAAGATGCATAATGGATAAACATCACATGCAATCAATATAAGTGATATGATATGGCCATCATCATCTTGTGCCTTTGATCTCCATCTCCAAAGCACCGTCATGATCACCATCATCACCGGCTTGACACCTTGATCTCCATCGAAGCATCGTTGTCATCTCGCCAACTATTGCTTCTACGACTATCGCTATCGCTTAGTGATAAAGTAAAGCAATTACATGGTGATTGCATTTCATACAATAAAGCGACAACCATATGGCTCCTGCCAGTTGCTGATAACTGTGTTACAAAACATGATCATCTCATACAATAAAATTTAGCATCATGTCTTGACCATATCACATCATAACATGCCCTGCAAAAACAAGTTAGATGTCCTCTACTTTGTTGTTGCAAGTTTTACGTGGCTGCTATGGGCTGAGCAAGAACCGTTCTTACCTACGCATCAAAAACCACAACACGGTATAGTGATTGCTTTTTTATCTTCAGAAAGCTGGAGAAACAGACACCCACTAGCCACCTGTGTGCGAAGCACGTCGGTAGAACCAGTCTCAGATAAGCGTACGCGTAATGTCGGTCTGGGCCGCTTCATCCAACAATGCCGCCGAATCAAGAATCAACTAGTGATAGCAAGCAATATGTATATACCCACGCCCACAACTCCTTTGTGTTCTACTCGTGCATATAACATCTACGCATAAACCTGGCTCTGATACCACTGTTGGGGAACGCAGTAATTTCAAAAAAATTCCTACGCACACGCAAGATCATGGTGATGCATAGCAACGAGAGGGGAGAGTATCGTCTACGTACCCTCATAGACTGTAAGCGAAAGCGTTATGACAACGCGGTTGATGTAGTCGTACGTCTTCACGATCGACCGATCTAGTACCAAAGATATGGCACCTCTGCGATCTGCACACGTTCAGCTCGGTGACGTCCCGCGAACTCACGATCTAGTAGAGCTTCCAGGGAGAGCTTCATTAGCACGACGGCGTGATGACGGTGATGATGTTGCTACCGGAACAGGGCTTCGCCTAAGCACCGCTACGATATTACCGAGGTGGATTATGGTGGAGGGGGGCACCGCACACGGCTACAGATCAATGATCAACTTGTGTGTCCATGGGGTGCCCCCTCCCCCGTATAAAAAGGAGTGGAGGAGAGGGAGGGGCCGGCCTCTCTAGGCGCGCCCCAAGGAGTCCTACTCCCACCGGGAGTAGGATTCCACCCCCCTCCCTTCCCTTTGTTGGTTCTGGGAGAGAAGGAAGGAGAGGGGAGAAGGAAGGAAAGGGGGGCGGCCCCCCTCCCAGTTTGTATTGGGCTTGGGGAGGCCCTCATTTGCTTCTTTCCCCTCTCTTCCACTAAGGCGCAATAAGGCCCATATACCACCCGGGGGGTTCCGGCAACCTCCCGATACTCTGGTATACTCCTGATTTCACCCGGAACCATTCCGATGTCCCAACATAGGCTTCCAATATATCGATCTTTACGTCTCGACCATTTCATGACTCCTCATCATGTCCGTGATCAAATCCAGGAGTCTGAACTACCTTCGGTACATCAAAACACATAAACTCGTAATACCGATCGTCACCGAACGTTAAGCATGCGAACCCTACGGGTTCGAGAACTATGTTGACATGACCGAGACATGTCTCTGGTCAATAACCAATAGCGGAACCAGGATGCTCATATTGGTTCCTACATATTCTACGAAGATCTTTATCGGTCAAACTACATAACGATATACGTTGTTCCCTTTGTCATCGGTATGTTACTTGCCCGAGACTCGATTGCCGGTATCCCAATACCTAGTTCAATCTCGTTACCGGCAAGTCTCTTTACTCATTCCTTAATGTTACATCCCGTAACTAACTCATTAGCTACATTGCTTGCAAGGCTTATAGTGATGTACATTATCGAGAGGGCCCAGAGATACCTCTCCGACAATCGGAGTGACAAATCCTAATCTTGATCCATGCCAACTCAACAAACACCATCGAAGACACCTGTAGAGCACATTTATAATCACCTAGTTACGTTATGACGTTTGGTAGCACACAAAGTGTTCCTCCGGTATTCGGGAGTTGCATGATCTCATAGTCATAGGAACATGTATAGTTATGGAGAAAGTAATAGCAACAAACTAAACGATCATCGTGCTAAGCTAACGGATGGGTCAAGTCAATCACATCATTCTCTAATGATGTGATCCCGTTAATCAAATGACAACTCATGTTTATGGTTAGGAAACATAACCATCATTGATTCAACGAGCTAGTCATGTAGAGGCAAAGTAGTGACACTTTGTTTGTCTATGTATTCACACATGTACTAAGTTTTCGGTTAATAAAATTCTAGCATGAATAGTAAAAATTTATCATGATATAAGGAAATATAAATAAAAACTTTATTATTGCCTCTAGGGCATATTTCCTTCATCTGCATGTGCCGTTAAATGGCCTAAAGTTAAACCGGGACGACAACGTCCCAACTGCACCACGGGCCACTAACAGGCCGAAACTATTATCGGGCCGAACTGGTAAACGGGCATTTAACAGGCTGAAATACAAATCTGGCTTAGAATGGGCCTAAAAGAACAGTGGCCTGTTAATGGGCCTGATTCGATATGGGCCGTAATTTGGCCCAAAACACAGGAGGCTGTGAACAGGCCTGATCTGATATGGGCCTCAATTTGACCCAAAACATGGTAGGCTGTTAACGGGCCAGCCCACTAGTGTCTGAAAAAGTATGGTGGGCCTTTAGCTGGGCCGGCCTTTTTACCTTAAAGGGCCACTGTTGGGCTGTGCCACATGTCGACATATCATAGGCATCTTCTGTCCATTGCAGCGATGACATCTGTCCCAATGATGAGCTGACACATGCATTATCTGATGAATGAGAATTTTACACATGGAAAATCCCCATTGGTCGGGGTTGTTAACGGGTTATCGGATCCAAACCAGAACCCAATAGCTTAACGGTGATCCGTTACGGTGGATGCCACCTGTCAGTCACCCTTGACGAAAGCACTTCTATGACACGCGATTTATCGTCATGGAAGTGGACACTTCCGTGATGATAATTTTGGTAATGTCATGGAACACTTCTACGACAGCATATCTATGACTATCTTGATTCTGTCATAGAATCGTCTTGGATGTACATGCATGACAGAAAACGTGACCTACTGTGACAAACATGTATCATCACGGAAGTGTATTTTTTGTAGTGTATACACCATGTCAAAGGAACTAAATGAACAAACTAAATTTCAAGTAGGCTTACCTTATATTCTTCGTCGTCACTATACTCTGGATCGTACGGGTCCACGAACCCAGTAAGGGCCAGCTTCCTCTTATTCCCCACAGAATCATCCTCTTGAATATACAATTATATCCATTACTATTAAATACAGAAGCCAGCTGATAATTTAGATATGCACACATGACACATTGATCATATTATCCATACTATGATACTATTTGCATTTTCCATTGTCATGCACACACATTGAACAACAAAACTAATATAACTACATATTGTGGACAAATTTATATACTGATGAATCAAGTATGTTCTTAATCAATTGATACGTACATCAAAATTAATGCATTCCATTTGGGAATATGACATTCAAAACATGAATCTGTGTAGCATTCAAAAACAAATCTAAGCATACATGTCTGTAGCATTCAAAACCCCAATCCGTGTAGCATTCAAAAACAAATCTAATAATCACGTGTAGCATTTAAGCATAGAGATCACTATCTCTCATTAAGATCTGTCTAGCATTTTTGCAACGAATGTAATCCCAAAAACCCCATACAAGAAACCCCCACCCCCCATACAGAAAACCCCATCCCTCAAACTAGCTACTCTAACCATCTATACTACCCTACGAATCACAATCCAACCAAGGAAACTAGGGATCCATAAAACTAACTCTACAATCCAAATATTGCAACTAGGGTACAAGCAAATGGAAGTACCTCCTATACCACCTTTTCCTCGCTAGGCTGCGCATCTGGATGGACTGCGCCGCTCGAGGCCATCACCTTCAGCTCCGGCAGTGCCGAGGCAGAGCCCGCCACCTCCTTCTCCACATCCACAACTGCGACAACGGTTGCGAGTTTCCCTGCACCATCATGGACGCCGCCATCGTCGTGCACTGCATCTGTCGCGGTCACCACGCCATGCAAATCTCTGGCCGCTGCGCCGGCGTCGCCACAAGCGTCCGCCATCGGTATGAGGGAGGCGATGAAGGTGAGGAAGAGGATGCGGTGCAGGAGAGCGAGACGGTGTGGTGGAGGAGAGCGAGATGACGCGGTGGGGGAGAGGGAGACGATGCAGCAGGGAGAGGATTTGGGGGGAAATGGCAGGTGCGATGCGCCCGTAGGTGGTTCCCCCTCTTATATGATGAATAGTCAGAGTTAACGGTCAAAGCACTTACCCCGACGGCATCCATTGTTTGTGACTATTTCTGAGGGTTTCAGACAAGAGAGTGGGGAAAAGTGAGCAAATGCTAAGAGCGTGGGGATGAATGAGTATGGGTAAGGAACCAGGGGCACAGATGTAAAAATCCCTTTGTTCCCTTATAGTAGGTGCACTAGTTTGAGGAAGAAATTATAATTTCGATGCTATAAGTGTTTATGTGCTTTCAAAATAAATAAAATCAACAAAGTAAAAGTATGCAAAAGTGAGTAAAATGAAGTTTTAATGATTGAAAACAAAACCTACGGTTCATAGGTTCAATTTTGTATACTTTCACTAGATAAGGGCATGTAGGAACTCCCTAGACTACCAATACCGGCTGTATCCAGACAGAACCACCAAAAACCTAAACCGATAGTATTTCGGAAGACCCGGTAGAGACACGGCTCCGCACGCCTTCCGCCGGTGATGATAAGCATGCCAACGGAACGGGAAAACGGTTGGGAGAATATTATTCCTACACTCCCCCACCTCACCGCCCCAAACCAAACATGAATACTCTCTAAAGAAAACATGGGGAAAAAAATCACAAATGCGTAAATTTTCCTTAGGCAAAAGGAAGTTTCTTGAGGGTGTATTCCTATATACAAACAAAAAATTCAAGGAATTATCGGGCCCTAATACACATAAATACATGTCAATTCAAGAAATAAAATAGGCTAATAATTTAAGATGTGTAAAATATACAAATCTAAAAGAAATTAGTTCAGCCAGTGTACTCTATCTAGACCATTCAGTTTGCATCAAGATTCGTGCTATCCTTATATAGAAGTTTTTGTTTTTTGTTTCTTCCAAACAAGAGAATGTTTGACCTTGAAACTTTGCAGATCAACTACATACAAGTGTCACTCATTGTATAATTTTTTTCCGATTTTGTTGGATGAAACATAAACTTGTCAATTTCAAATTTTAGAATGAATTGTATCATTCTTAAAAATTTATCTTGCATCAAAAAATCCGAAAACTTTTCTCCACATGGTAGTACTTCTGTGATGTTGATCTGCAAAGTTTCAACTTTACATGTTTTTTTATTTGGAAGAAACAAAAAAGAGAAGTTTTCTTTCACGAATTTGATGAAAGAATGGACGGTGAGGAACTGAGGATAAAGGACACACTGGTATGGTGGCGCAACCAAAACTTTCACATATACTCCCGCCACCCGCAATTATTTGTCGCAGTAATGGATGTATATAGACATATTTTTAGTTTTAGATACATCCATTTCTATCTATTTATGTGACAGGTAATTCGGAACGGAGGAATTATCATACGACTAGGATAAGGACATCTGATTAGCTAAAGGCAACCGATCGGATCATCACTTCAATAATAGTCATTGGACAGCTATGATAGAGGAGCCGGGTCAATACACAAGTTATTCAAATTCTGACATGTTGTCCCGGCGGCTAATCAGCTTTTGTTTGGAGTCAAGACAACGAAGGCTGCTGCCTTCTGGAGGATTAAATCATTCATGTGCATGACAGCGTATTCGAGTTTCTTCCTTCCCCCGACACAGAAAACGTATTTTCAGTGAACATCATGTTGCATGGATAAGCTTTTAAGTGAGCTGTGGAAAATTCAAAGATCATTTAATATATAGAGTACACCAAGGAAAACAACATGAACATGAAACGAATGTATTCCCTGCAAAATAGAGACCACGTTCTGCACCATAGCCCTATCCGTGTCGTGTCACCGCTCCGTGTGACGGACAATAGGCTGGGTAAGAGGGAACACTACGCAACCTAGATGAACTCCAGTCGCCATGTGGATCTTAATATCTTCAATACATTCCCTTCCTTTCATAATATATAATCGTTTTTAAGTTAAGGGAGTAGTTTGTACTCTAACAAAGCCGCAGTAAGAACCCCCGCCAAACTATAGAGCACACCAGCTCATTCTTTTTCCTGATTAATCAGAATTTAAGACATTCACAATAAATATATTTAAAATTGAAGTCATTAACCAATACAAAGTTGTGTCTTTCTGTTGTTTCATTGGCCAAGTCTTGGCGTACTGGTGCATAAGAGAGTGCCATTTCTCTGGTAGTAATGTGTTCAAGTCCACGCATCTTTGTCTTCGTTACACCTTTGACATTTTCGTAATCAAACCCAACCTTATCACTTCCTTAATAAATATAAGGGTCCATGGAGTTTATTATATTTGAAAGCAATTTCCCCCTACACTTCTCTTATTCTCAGAATCAAATACGACCTTATCGCTTACCAATAATTACGGGTTCTTATCCTTGAAGACAAATTCAAATTTTGTTTGAAAGTATCGTCGCGGTAAGATCAGATTCTTTTTGTTCAGGGTTCACAATATTATTGTTATCGTCATTTGTTTGGCTAGCTCCCAAATTTGAACAAGAAAACAAAAAGGAAAGACATTTGCATGGAGGTATATATGATTACATTCGAGTTAATTGCGCCCTCCGTTAACCTGTGCATGAGCTGGCCCACACTACATACATGTGTGTGACAGGTGGCGTACAAAACATAAACTAACAGCGTCTCAGCCGGATTCGAAGTAGCAACGTCTCCTCACACACATCAAAGGATTAGCCACTGCACCAACGGCCACCCTTTGTTATTTAGGACATGATGTCTTCTATATACTCTATCCGGTAATGGATTTGAATCCAAAATATGTATTGCGTGGGATTTGCTGCTTGCGTGCCTCTCTCATTACCCCTTTTTTCCCTGTCCAGTGAGTACTGAAGAAACTTGGAATTTTTCAGTATTTTTTGTTCGAAGTTTTTGAATAAATTTCAAATTTGAATTATTTAAGTGCAAACACATCTTCATTTTTTCTATTAAAATGCTGAACATAACGCTAAAAGGGTCCACTTTTTTGCAAGATGGTTCACCCGCCATTTCACTTGGAAGAAAGTTGTTATGTGAAAAAAATATGCAGATAAGCTATATTTTACAATATTTGATCTTCTAAATAAAAAAAATCAAAAACATTCAGTGCTCACCTGTTTTTTTAAAGCATTGAATATAACGCTAAAAAGGTTCCATTTTTGCAAGTTTGTCGCCTTATCACTTGTAAGAAAGTTGTTATGTGGAAAACATATGCATATGAGCTCTATTTGACAATATCTGACCTTTTAAATTAAAAAAAAGAACGATATCAAAATCATTTGGTGCTCACCATTTTTTTAAAGGGTCGAATATAGCACTAAAAAGGTCCGGTTTTTGCAAGATGCTTCGCCGGCCTTATAACTTGGAAGAAAGTCGTTATGTGAAAAACATATGCATATATATGAGCTCTATTTGTCAATATCTGACTTTTTAAATCCAATAAAAGAACAATATAAAAAACATTCTGTGCTCACTGATTTTTTGAAAAACATTGAATATAACACTAAAATGGCCTAGTTTTGCAAGCTGGTTCGCGCACCTTTTCACTTGGAAAAAAACTGTCATGTGAAAAATATATGCATACGAGCTCTATTTGACAATACCTGACCTTTTATATTCAAAAAATAATTTTATTTGACCAATATCAAAAACATTCTATGCTCACCGATTTTTGGGTACTCCCTGGACCAGGGGAAAAAGGGGGTGTTGAGAGACGCACGCAAGCAGCAAATCCGGTGCAATACATATTTTGAATTCAAATCCATTACCTGATACAAAGAGTGGTCGGTGGTGCAGTGGCTAATCTTTGATGTTTGCTTGGAGAAGTTGCTAGTTCGAATTCTGCTGTGGAGGGGCTACTTTTATATATATCTCTGTTTGTTTCTATGCCACTGACAGGTGGGATCCACACACATCTATGCAGTGTGGGCCAGTTTACATGCACAGTTTAATGGACGCACTAGTAGAAAACAGGGCTTTAGTCCAGGCCGGGTCAGCCCATTAGTCCCGGTTCAGTCCAGAACCGGGACCAATGTGGGCATTGGTCCCGGTTCGTGAGCCCAGGGGGCCAGCCGGGCCACGTGGGCCATTGGTCCCGGTTGGTGGGATAAACCGGGACCAATGGGCCTCGCTCCTGGCCCATCACCATTGGTCCCGGTTGGTGGCTTGAACCGGGACCAAAGGCTCCCCTTTAGTCCCGGCTGATGCCACCAACCGGGACCAATGAGGTGCCTATATATACCCTTCGCTCGCGAGCAGAGCACCCCAGTGCTCTGTTTTTCTCTGGCCGAGGGGGAGAGGGCTTGGTGGTGCTCTAGCTCACCTCCTATGCACAAAAGGTGTTCGATGGAATGCCCGAGCCACACTACTTAAGTTTTCTCCTCTCCAAGCTCGACCTTCAAACTCCATTTTCCATAATATTTGTCTAGGTTTAGCGCTCCATCACGCCCCGTCCCCGTCTTCACCGCTGTCGATCACCCGCGCCGAGCTCATCGCCGGCACCACCGTGGTGAGCCTCTTGTTTTATCTTCTTTCTGAAAGGAAAAATATTCTTACTTGTATGTTTACATAGATACTTGTATTATTTTCTTACTTTTATTATTGCATCTTATATAGTGCGATGGTTTTGGTATCCGCCCCCGTTGGCCCTCGTCCTGTCTATGATTCGGATATGGTATATATATTATCTTTATAACTATTGGTTCATTTATTGTTTATGAAAATTATGCCGACCAACGTGACATAGATTTTATTTATGTAGGATGTATGTGAATCGGAAATGCCAACCAACCCTATTGTCGAGAGGTTAAATTTAGTTGAAGAAGAAAACAATTTGTTGAAGGAAAAAATAAAAAAAATAAGGAGGAGAAGATGATATTGGAGTTGCATGTTGCGGATGTCGTCGATGATCACAAGATTAAGATGGATGCAATGCGCTTGAATATTAGAAAGATTAGAAAATATGTCATTCATACCGAGGCTTGGTATCATTATGTCGTTGGATCAATTGTTACCTTGGTTGCGATTATGATCGCATTTGTTTTCGCATTGAAATGTTTTACATAGTTTCAATGTATGGTTTAATTAATTAGATGCTCTGGAGAGCTATATGTTGTTAGATGAGAACTATATATGCACTTTGGTTTTAATGTGATGATGAACTTCTATTAATTTGGATACTTAATTATATATAATGCACGCAGATGAACCAGCAATGGATGTATAGTGACAGACACACCCGCGAGTACATTAAGGGCGTGCATGAGTTTCTCGATGCGGCTGAGGCAAACGAGCAGAATGGTTTTATGTGGTGTCCATGCACTGAATGTGGGAATACGAGGTCTTACTCTAACCGGAAAATCCTTCACTCCCACCTGCTTTACAAGGGTTTCATGCCACACTATAATGTTTGGACGAGGCACAGAGAAATAGGGGTTATGATGGAAGACGACGAAGAAGAAGAGTACGATGACAACTATGTGCCCCCTGAATACGGTGATGCTGCAATGGGGGGAGCTGGTGAAGATCAAGAGGAACCAGACGATGTGCCCAATGATGTTGCAACGGGTGAAGCTGCTGAAGATCAAGAGGAACCAGACGATGTGCCCGATGATGATGATCTCCGCCGGGTCATTGTCGATGCAAGGACGCAATGCGAAAGTCAAAAGGAGAAGCTGAAGTTCGATCGCATGTTAGAGGATCACAAAAAAGGGTTATACCCCAATTGCGAAGATGGCAACACAAAGCTCGGTACCATACTGGAATTGCTGCAGTGGAAGGCAGAGAATGGTGTGGCTGACAAAGGATTTGAGAAGCTACTGAAAATATTGAAGAAGAAGCTTCCAAAGGATAACGAATTGCCCGACAGTACATACGCAGCAAAGAAGGTCGTATGCCCTCTAGGATTGGAGGTGGAGAAGATACATGCATGCCCTAATGACTGCATCCTCTACCGCGGTGCATACAAGGATCTGAACGCATGCCCTGTATGCGGTGCATTGCGGTATAAGATCAGACGAGATGACCCTGGTGATGTTGACGGCGAGCCCCCCAGGAAGAGGGTTCCTGCGAAGGTGATGTGGTATGCTCCTATAATACCACGGTTGAAACGTCTGTTCAGAAACGAAGAGCATGCCAAGTTGATGCGATGGCACAGTGAGAACCAAAAGAAAGATGGGAAGTTGAGAGCACCCGCTGACGGGTCGTAGTGGAGAAAAATCGAGAGAAAGTACCGGGATGAGTTTGCAAAGGACCCAAGGAATGTATGGTTTGCTTTAAGCGCGGATGGCATTAATCCTTTCGGGGAGCAGAGCAGCAATCATAGCACCTGGCCCGTGACTCTATGTATGTATAACCTTCCTCCTTGGATGTGCATGAAGCGGAAGTTCATTATGATGCCAGTTCTCATCCAAGGCCCTAAGCAACCCGGCAACGAAATTGATGTGTACCTAAGGCCATTAGTTGAAGAACTTTTACAGCTGTGGAATGGAAACGGTGTACGTACGTGGGATGAGCACAGGCAGGAGGAATTTAACCTTAAGGCGTTGCTGTTCGTGACCATCAACGATTGGCCCGCTCTCAGTAACCTTTCAGGACAGACAAACAAAGGATACCACGCATGCACGCACTGTTTAGATGACACTGAAAGTATATACCTGGACAAATGCAGGAAGAATGTGTACCTGGGCCATCGTCGATTTCTTCCGACCAACCATCAATGTCGAAAGAAAGGCAAGCATTTCAAAGGCGATGCAGATCACCGGAAGAAGCCCACCATGCGAACCGGTGATCACGTGCTTGCTATGGTCAATGATTTACACTATGTAATCTTTGGAAAGGGTCCCGGTGGACTAGCTGTTCCGAATGACGCTGAGGGACACGCACCCATGTGGAAGAAGAAATCTATATTTTGGGACCTACCCTACTGGAAAGACCTAGAGGTCCGCTCCTCAATCGACGTGATGCACGTGACGAAGAACCTTTACGTGAACCTGCTAGGCTTCTTGGGCGTGTATGGGAAGACAAAAGATACACCTGAGGCACGGGAGGACCTGCTACGTTTGCACGAAAAAGACGGCATGCCTCCGAAGCAGTATAAAGGTCCTGCCAACTACGCTCTTACGAAAGAAGAGAAAGAAATCTTCTTTGAATGCCTGCTCAGTATGAAGGTCACGACTGGCTTCTCGTCGAATATAAAGGGAATAATAAATGTGCCAGAGAAAAAGTTTCAGAACCTAAAGTCTCATGACTGCCACGTGATTATGACGCAACTGCTTCCGGTTGCATTGAGAGGGCTTCTACCGGAAAACGTCCGATTAGCCATTGTGAAGCTATGTGCATTCCTCAATGCAATCTCTCAGAAGGTGATCGATCCAGAAATTGTACCAAGGCTAAGGAGTGATGTGGCGCAATGTCTTGTCAGTTTCGAGCTGGTGTTCCGACCATCCTTCTTTAATATCATGACGCACGTCCTAGTTCATCTAGTCGACGAGATTGTCATCCTGGGGCCCGTATTTCTACACAATATGTTCCCCTTTGAGAGGTTCATGGGAGTCCTAAAGAAATATATCCATAACCGCGCTAGGCCAGAAGGAAGATATCCATGGGCCAACAAACAGAGGATGTTATCGGGTTTTGTGTTGACTTCATTCCTGGCCTTAAGAAGATAGGTCTCCCTAAATCGCGGTATGAGGGGAGACTGACTGGAAAATGCACCCTTGAAAGAGACTCAATAATATGCAGGGATGAATATTCTTGGTCTCAAGCATACTACACAGTTCTACAGAACTCTACCTTGGTGACCCCATATGTCGATGAACACAAGAACAGTCTGCGCTCCAAACACCCGGAGCAGTGCGACGACTGGATTACATGTGAACACATTAGGACTTTCAGCAGTTGGTTGGAAACACGTCTCAGAGGTGACAACACTGTTTGTGATGAGTTGTACTTGTTGTCCAGGAGACCATCTTTGACTGTATTGACTTACAAAGGATACGAGATAAATGGGAATACATTTTACCCGATCGCCCAAGATCAAAAGAGCACCAACCAAAACAGCGGTGTCCGCTTTGATGCAGCAACCGAGAGCGGAAAGGACACATATTATGGTTACATGGTGGACATATGGGAACTTGATTACGGACCTGATTTTAAGGTCCCTTTGTTTAAGTGCAAATGGGTCAATCTGTTAGGCGGCGGGGTACAGGTAGACCCACAGTACGGAATGACAACAATGGATCTGAAAAATCTTGGATACACTGACGAACCATTCGTCCTAGCCAATGATGTGGCACAGGTTATCTATGTGAAGGACATGTCTACCAAACCGAGAAAAAGAAAAGATAAGGAAGCGAATACATCATACGATGAGCCAAAGCGCCACATAGTTCTTTCAGGAAAAGGGACATCCTGGGAGTGGACGGCAAGACAGACCTGTCTGAAGATTATGAAAAGTTTCATGAAATTCCTCCCTTCAATGTCAAGGCTGACCCAAGCATCCTGATAAACAATGAAGATTATCCATGGTTACGGCGCAATAAGCAAATGACACAAGCGAAGAAAAAGCGAAGACTTTCTCCCGCAACTTTGTAACACACGAACATGCTACCATTGTCCGTTTTGTACATGCACATGCTATGTAGGTGAAATTATGATACCATCCCAACTTTCAACTTTTTCAGAGTTCATTTGAAATGCTTTCATGTCTTATGGTTCGGCCCTCGTAATACCATGACCATTAGTCCCTGGCCCATGCCAACTTTCAACTTTCAACTTTCTAAAATTAATGGCACTAACAGAAAGTTTATAATTTTGCTCCTCGCCCCTGGCCCATGACCATTAGTCCCGGTTTGTGCCACAAACCGGGACTAAAGGGTTGGTCCTCGTTGCGGGCAGAGTTTAGTCCCACCTCGCCAACCGAAGGGGGCTCACACCGGTTTATAAGCCCTTCCCTCTCTGCCTTGTTGAGCTCCTCTCAAAGTGAAAATAGATGCCCTAATAGAGAAAAGTTTAACCTAAATTCATAGTGAATTTCTCTGAAATTCATAGAAATTTACTAGGAATTTAGGTTGAATTTTCTCTATAAGCGCATCGATTCTCATTTTTTAGTAAGTTAATCACAAACTTGTGATTCAAACAATTTTCAAAGAATTCAAATTTTAACTATTCAAATTTGAAAACTAATGGCACTAATAGAAAGTTTATAATTTTTCTAAAACTAATGGCACTAACAGAAAGTTTATAATTTTGCTAACCTAAAAGTAAACAGAATTAAAAATTAAATCAAAAACAAAAGAAAATAAATAATGCAAGAAAAATCAAAAAAAGGGAAAAAAATATTTTTATAGTAAAGTTAATCACAAAATAAAATAAATAAAGCAACAAAGAAAACAAAAAAAAACTAAAAAAGTGTTTTCAAATTTGAAAACTAATGGCACTAACAGAAAGTTTATAATTTTTCTAAAACTAAAAGCAAAAAGAATAAAAAAATAAAGCAAAAAACAAAAGAAAATAAATAATGCAGAAAACAAAAAAACTGGAAAAAAATAGCAACAATAAGTATTTTGTTGTAAGTAGAAACAAAATAATATAAATAAAGCAACAGAAAGTTTATAATTTTGCTGACCTAAAAGCAAAAAGAATTAAAAAATAAAGCAAAAAACAAAAGAAAATAAATAATACAGAAAACAAAACAAAAAACTGGAAAAAAATAAAAATAGCAACAATAAGTATTTTGTTGTAAGTAGAAACAAAATAAAATAAATAAAGCAACAAAGAAAACAAAAAAATAAAAAAAAGTGCCACCTACTGGGCACCCACGGCCTGAATACGACTAGAAACCCTATCATGGGCCAGGATTCAGGCCCGCGGGAGGCCCAGTAGGCCCACAGGGACACATTGCATGGTTAGGTCCGAAAGCCTGCTTTAGAGAGGAGCTCGAGAGGGAGGGTGCACCGCACCTTATAAACAGGTGCGGCTCCCTCTCAACTAGCGAGGTGGGACTAAACATTTGGGCGCGGGGCAGCACAAGGCCTTTGGTCCCGGTTGGTGGCACCAACCGGGACTAAAGGGGGGCATTGGTCACGGTTGATGCCACGAACCGTGCCCAATGCTCTCAGTATATAAGAAAACACTTGTGAAATTTTCATTAAGTTCCTCATTCTCCCGCTGCCCCGCCGCCCTCTGCCCTGTCACCCGTGCCCGTCGTCGCCGCCCCGTCGCCGCGCGCCACCCCGCGCCGTCGCCGTCCGCCTCACCGCCGTCGTCGCCGCCCCCGTCGTCGCGCGCCATCCCGCGTCGTCGTCGTCCGCCTCACCGCGCCGCCCTGCTCCACCGCTGCCCCGACCTCGCCGCCTCGACGCCACTGCTGCCCCGCGTCGCCCCGACGCCGTCCCTGCCCCACGCGCCACCGCCTTTGCCTCAGGCCGACCCCGACCCCTCCCCGCGCCCGTCGTCGCTATCGTCCGCCGCCACACCGATTCCGGCCGGCGACCTCGACCCCTCCCCGCGCTATGAGCCCCTGCCTCCTCCCCTTTCCTTCTCATTGCCGTCCCCGCATGCCATCCGTAAGCGCCACCGCCAACCATCGTCGCCGTCGCCGACCACCGCGGCCTATTTTTCATTTTTTCTGTTAAGATGTATGTATGTATGTTCAATGTATATATAATGCTCTGCATATGATGTATAATGCCCTTTATATGTTCATATGTAACATTTAAGAAAAAAAGTGTTGTGTTGGAGAAGAAAAGAGGAAGGAGGAAGAAGGAAGAAGAAGAAAAAGAAGGAGCGTGTATATGCCCTTTTTTTTAGATTTTTTGTTTTTTGCATTTTTATAAAAATGTATATATGTATGTATGTTCTCTATGTATATATATGTTCATGTATGCAAAAGATAGATTTTTAGAAAAGTTAGGATTTTTTTCTGTTAATAGAAGAAGAAAAAGAATGAGAGGAAAAAGGAAAATAAGAAGAGGAAGAAAGGAGAAGAAGAGGAGAGGAAGAAGAGGAGAAATAAATAAGAAGAAGAAAAAAAGAAAAAGAAGAGGAAAAGAAGAAAGGAATAGAGGAGAAGAAGAGAAAATAGAATTCTATTTTCTCTTCTTCTCCACTATTCCTTTCTTCTTCTCCTCTTTTTTTCTTCTTTTTTTCTTCGATCTTCTCCTCTAGCTATTCCTTTCTTCTTCTCCTCTTTCTTCTTCTTCTTCTTCTTCTTCTTCTTAATTTTTATCGGGAACGAGGGTGTCGAGGATCACCGAGGGGTCGAGGGTCGGGAACTAGGGTAGAGGGTCGAGGGTCGGGAACTAGGGTAGAGGGTTGAGGGTCGTTAAGGGGTCAAGGGTCGAGGGTTTCAGAGTCGAGGGTTCTAGGGTTCTATAGGGTCGAGGGATCGAGGGTCGAGGGTTCCAGGGTCGTCTAGGGGTCGAGGGTTCCAGGGTCGTCGAGGATAGGAAAGAAGAAAATAAGAAGAGGAAAGAAAGAAGAAGAGGAGAGGAAAAGAAGAGGAGAAATAAATAAGAAGAAAAAAGAAGAAAAAGAAGAGGAGAAGAAGAAAGGAATAGTGGAGAAGAAGAGAAAATAGAATATTTTTTTCTTCTTTTTTTCTTCAATCTTTTCCTCTAGCTATTCCTTTCTTCGAGGGTTCTATAGGGTCGAGGGATCGAGGGTCGAGGGTTCTAGGGTCGTCTAGGGGTTGAGGGTTCCAGGATCGTCGAGGGTTCGAGGGGTCGAGGATCGCCGAGGGGTTGAGAGAGGTTTCCTAGTGTCAAAGTATTGAAGAAATCCATGGCTTCATCATTAGCCGAAAGTAACCAGGGCATGACGAAGTCCTCCAAAATAATTTTGGAATGGTGTCCCGGATAGGATAATTTGCCTTTTTGTATGAATTTCAGCAAAGGCCTTCCAAATAACGATATTTGGAAGGTGTTGCTGAACTTTGTACCAAAAAGCGAATTATCTTATCTGGGACTCCGTTCCAAAATAACTTTGGAGAGCTTCGTACCATCATGCACATGTTACTTTCGCCTAATGATGAAGACATGGTTTTGTTGAATCCTTTGACACTAGGCAACCTCCCGACCCCTCGGCGATCCTCTCGAACATGAGAGGAAGAAGAGGATAAAAAAAGAAGAGGAAGAAGAAAAAAAAGAGGAGAAGAAAGAATAGAGGAGTTCTCCTCTATTCTTTCTTCTCCTCTTTTTTTTCTTATTCTTCCTCTTTTTTTATCGGGAACGAGGGTCGCCGAGCGGTAGAGGAGAAACCCTAAATAGAAAGTATGATCGGTGTGAGATACATGTACCATCGTTGTCGGACACTACATCCACGTCCCACAAGTGGTGCGGGCTTCGACGCCCACGTCACTTGTGGGACGTGGATGTAGTGTCCGACACCGACGGCCACATGTATCTCACACCCACGATACTTGCTATTTAGGGTTTCCTCTACTGTTCGGTGACCCTCGACGACCCTCGTTCCCGATAAAAAAAAGAGGAAGAAGAAGAAAAAAAGAGGAGAAGAAAGAATAGAGGAGTTCTTACTCCTCTATTCTTTCTTCTCCTCTTTTTTTTTCTTCTTCATCTTCTTTTTTTATCCTTGAAGCGTTGTCGAGGCCACCCCAAACCTTAGAGAAGCAGCGTCGAGGCCACCCCAAACCCTAGAGAAGCAGCGTCGAGGCCACTAATTAATATTAGTTCTATGTTTTTTCCACTAATATATCCATCTGTCATGTTTGAATAATAATTGCCATGTTGTCAATATTTGTAGAAACTATGGACACCGCCCGAGACGAAGTACAAGAAGAGTTGTTGGGGGACATAATCGCACGAGGAAGTGATGCCATCTGCTCGTTGTTTCTCAACGAGACCGATGGTCTGGAAGCAGTTGATTATGATGGCTCCGGTGACCTAATGCCGGTGCAAGAAGGAGACCGTGAGGACGTCTCCGGTGACCGAACCGAGTCCGGCCAGGTATATATATTAGTTAAGCTTCTGCTGACTAGCTAATTGATGCATTCATTGTTTTGGTATGTACACATATTAATTAAGTCTTTGTTCTTTTTTCTAGCCCTCCGAATCGAGCACAACTTCGGTAAAGAGACGAGGCCTGAAGAAAAAGTTGAACTCGGATGAAAAGTTTGAGATCATAGCAATCACGCCCGACGGCCAACCGATTGAACCCCTCCGGACAAAGAGCGCATTTGTTGCTCAGTGCGGGGTTTTGGTTAGGGACAAGATCCCGATCAGCATCCAGCAATGGTTTAAGCCGGCTACAGAAGACCCTGAGGTGTCTTATGTCAATGATATGCAGAAAAATGATCTTTGGATTGAGCTGAAGTCAAATTTCACCCTACCGCCAGAGGATAATCCAGAGAAGCCAGTTAAAGAGCAATTAATCAAGTCTTTTGCTCTTAAGAGGATGGCAGAACTATTCAGGAGGTGGAAGAAAGAGGTGAATAAGTTTGTCGAAAATAATGAGACACCAGAATTCAAGGGCATATATGAGAAAATCAGAGATCATTGGCCCGCATTTGTGGCCCACAAGACATCGGAAAAGAGTAAGAAGATGTCGGCGACAAACAAGCAAAATGCTGCGAAGAAGAAGCATCACCATCGCACGGGGTCAGGTGGCTACCTCGTAGCCCGGCCTAAGTGGGCCAAGACTAAGAATGATCTGGTTGATAAAGGGATCGAACCAGAGACAATTAACTGGCCAGACCGTTGCTGGACTTGGTTCTTCGGGGCTGGTGGAACCTTGGCCCTATAACAGGGAAGTGCATTTGGACGAATGATCAAATGGACATACCAGTCAGGAAGCTTCAGCACTATATCGAAGCAGCGCAGCAAGGGACGTTCCTTCCAGACAGAGAGAATGACGAGCTCACAATGGCCCTCGGGAATCCTGAGCACCCTGGACGGACACAAGGCACGCCAGGCTCCATTCCGTGGAAGGTTGGGTTTCCGGACGCAGGCGGTTACAAATCCCATGAGAGGAGGAAAAAAGTGCAGCAGACCCAAATGCAGGCGCTGCAAGCAAGGGTACAAGCGATAGAGGCACGAGAAGCAAATCGCAGAAAATGTACTGCCGAAGCTTCCCCCGAAGCTACCCCGCCATCTCAGCGGAGAAGCAACGTGGCTTCCACCGAGCTGCTTCAGCCGGAGCATGCCTTGACGGCTCCTGCCAGCTATCCCGTGGATGCTATCACGGAGTCTCAAAATTGCCACCTTATGATGCAATGGATGAATTTGAAGGTCAAGGCGGCTGTTGGCTCTGTTTATCCTACTGAACCCGGCGCAACTTTTCACTACCGGCCGATTCCAGAAGGATATGCTAGGGTGATGGTGGATGAAATAACGGAGGGATTTGAGGACCTCCAGCTTGACCACCCTACCGGTGAAGGGGAGACTCGGTTGGGTTCTGCTCTGAAGACTCCATGCCTATGGCGGAAGGAGCTCATCAACCTTCCGAACTGGACGCCTCCGCCGCCTCCTCCTCCTCTGGCGAGTCAGGGCACTCCGCCTCCTCCACTGCCTCCTCCTCCGGCGAGTGACGATCAGGGCCCTCGGCCGGCTCCTTCTCCGGCGCGTGGTGACACTCCGCCTCCTTCTCCGCCTGCGCCGGCGCGCCCGAGCAGCCAGCCTCCTCCTTCTCCGCCTCGTCAGCAAGGGCGGAAGAGACCCGCCGCCGCTCCGGCAGCTGCTCCGGCACATCGTAGTCCTTCTCCTCCGCCTCGTAAGCAAGTAAAGAAGACAGCCGCTCCATCTGCTCGGCCGACGTCTAGCAGTACAGCCAGAGGCGGGAGGACATACAGATTCGGTCCTTCTCTGAAGAGTCCACAGAAGTTACCATACGAGAGGACCCCGGAGGACAACGCAAAGATCGCGCGAACCGAAGTGGATGACTGGTTTCAAGGGTTGAAAGCAAAGAGACATCCACCTCCGGAGGAGAAGGTAGATCCGGTGAAAGTGAAGCGCACTCTGGCTGCCCTGGCAAAACCATCCAAGTCTCTGCCGAAAGGCAACTATGAGCGCATTATTGCAAAGACATGGGCCGAAGCGGAGCGGTCGGGAAGTACAGTTAGTGATCAAAGGCTGAAAGAACGACGAGCAGCTGGGAAACAAATTGCCCAGCTCGGCGAACAAGCGAAGCAATCGTGCCCCCCGCTCAGGGTGCCTAGCGACATCGTCGATCCGAGGATGGTGCCCGGTTATTGCAATGTTGACGATTACCTGCCCGACGATGTACATTATGATCCCATGGAGGTGCAGATACATAGATATGAGTACGGGAAGCCTCTCGTCAAAGATGAAAAATCTTTAACAACGATGATGCGAAGATTACATGATTGATACTTGAAAATCTGCAGAGAGTCTGGGGGGAGGAGTACTTTGTATGCGAGAGTTAAACCGGAGCATGACCTCATTGGAATTGAACTGTTGCCTATTTCATTTGAGAAGTTCTATCAGTTTTTTAATCAATTGGCCCTCAATAAAACAACGGTCACCTGCTACTGTCTGTAAGTACTACTACTTCTGTCATTAAGTCTCTCTATATAGCTCATCTCTTTCATTGCATGTATTTATAATTATCCTCACTATATTATGCAGATTGAAGATCGCCGAATTGAAGAAAAGACAAATCGGTGATATTGGGTTCGTTAACACATATCTCATAGATGCAACTGAGGTTGAACATCGTCCCGAAGATACCGAGGCCAACTTGCTACGATCATTCAAAAAAATGAAAACAAAAATATAATACTCTTTCCTTACAACTTCAAGTGAGTCTTACTGTCTTGTGCATATTCGGTTTCCTTTATATATTAGTCCAGGTTATAGTAATGTAATTGATGAGTTATGCATGCGTGCGCAGGTACCACTATATTCTCCTAGAGATTAGGCTTGAGCAGGGAGTAGTAACTGTCTTGGACTCTAAACAAAAAAAACCCTAAGAGTATGCGGACATGACTGAAATCCTCAAGAAGTAAGATAAATCGATCATTATCCACCATATCAGCAACTTTGTTCATTTCCTGATATCAAGTAATTGTTTTCTTTATCCGGCAGGGTTTGGAGAAAATTTACCAGAAAAGTTCCGGGACTGCCGAAGGAGCTGGAATTTAGACACTCGAAAGTAAGTACTATAGTAGCATGTTCCGCGCATCTCCTAGTGATTCAAGCGCTAGTTTCATCAATACCATTTAGCATTCTTGCTTATCAGTTTGATTGACCTTTATTTCTTGCAAAGTGGTTGTGGCAGGAACAAGGGAATGATTTCTGTGGATACTACGTCTGTGAGTCCATCCGCCACACGACCTGTGAGCGGGGCGGGTACTCTGATGAACAATATGAAGTACGTAAATAACAGCATTCACAATTTTATTTTATTACCATCATTTGTGTTGAGTTTCATTCATTCATATATATATATATATATATGTATTGACCCCCTTCTTCAAATTAGATGTTTCGGAAGCGGGATGAACTCCTAGCACCAGCTCGTATGCGAGCAATTCAAGAGGAATTGGCGGCATTCTTTCTTGACCACGTGATCGCTGAAGACGGAGAATACTATGTGGACCATGAGTCCGTATGATTATATTTGTAAGAGATAATTATTGTATATATGTAGCCGGTAGTGTCGGATAGATATACGAGAACTTGTTGTTCGACCAATCTCTCGGAGAAGGAGAGGTGGTCGATATCACTTCTCTCTGTATGCATATATGTTCATGAGATCTTCTGTTTTCTTCGTTTGCTTACTAGCTAGCTAGCGTGTCTAGTCCTCTCTATACGTATGTATAGTATGTAGCGTCGACCAAGCACGGACATAAGAGAGGACACTTCTCTCTATTAATTATAGCTAGCTAACACAATATATGAAACACCTAAATTAACCCCCCAAAACCCCCAAACCTCCCCCCCCTTTCAAAAAAAACAAAAACCCCAGCCACAGAAATGCTGACGCGTGGATGCCTATTGGTCCCGGTTGGTGCCACCAACCGGGACCAAAGGGTCTTCTGCCTGGGCTCCGCGCACAGGCCACGTGGAGGCCCATCAGTCCCGGTTCTGAATTGAACCGGGACTAAAGCGCCGTGGCATTAGTACCGACCCTTTAGTCCCGGTTCTGAAACCGGGACTAAAGGCCCTTACGAATCCGGACAACAGGCCCTTTTTCTACCAGTGACGACTAACGGTCAATGACGGAAATGTAGGTAAATGTACCCGAAACACAAGTTGTTAGACCAATTTGTATCATTTTTCAAGTTTATATATGAATTTGTACATGACGTGCAAGTTTATGTACCAAAAGCGCAATTAACTCATTACATTTACACGCTCCACAGAGCCGCATGGCTGTGTTCAAAAAAGAAAAAGAAAAAAGAGCCACATGGATACATGCAGGCCGGAAGGTGGGCTTATTTACGTACGTACTGTACGTAACATATGTATAGACGTAAATATTCAAAATACACACACATAAACACAAGCACGTATGCATGTATGATCACATTCACACGCACGTACTACTTGGCTTCGGCGTCAAGGGTGAGGAACGGGCGCTCGCCGTTGAAGTTGCCCGGGGGGTTGTAGTTGCAGGTGATGAAGACGCCCCGGTTCCCGGCGCAGACCACGCGCGCGCAGCCGATGCGGGTCGACTTGCGCCACACCACCTGCGTGTAGTGCCCGCACACCTTGCCGGCGTCGCAGGTATTGGTGTTGAGGTGGTAGTTCCGCTTCTCGTCCACCCACGACTTCACGGCGTTCGCGGCCGTCCACGACTGCCCGGAGCCCCAGAAGATGTTCTCGCCGAACGGCCCGCCGGAGTGCTGCAGCCGGCAGTCGGCGGCGCGCTTGTTCGCGTAGTCCTGCGCGAACCTGGCCACGCTGTTGTCCCACGTCACCGGCCCGACGCCGTCCGCGGCGCGGGCGCGGTTGTGCAGGTTGACGAAGTCCTGCGGTGTGTTCTGCGCCGAGACGCCGGCCACCACGGCCATGACTATGGCCAGGGCGAACATTGCAAGACTGCTCTTGGAAGATGCCATGATTAGCTAGCTAGTAGGTGGCTCGAGATCGATGAAGAGTAGTGCTGGAATTTGACCGGTATTTGTAGCCTGGGGACGTTGGAAGAGTCCATGGTTTTTTTTTTTTTTTAACTGCATGGGTATCTATTTCAAGGATGCTAGCAAGAAGATGCAGGGGAAATAATAATTAGATACATGTATCATGAGTTCAAGACTTGCTAGCTACATGTGGTAGTACAATTTCGTTTTATTTCCAGTACATATGCATACATCTGACCACAAGTGATTCCATGCATTCCCGACGTACATTGGTCGATTAGTTTGGGCAGTTGGGTTGCATTAATTTAGAACTAGATCATAACCTCATTGGGCGGCGAAGTTGAAAACCGTACATCCACTAGGGCGGCTGGGGCAAGGGGCAAAATATGCTTTGCGTCTCTGTCGCTACTGCCTGCCGTGGCTTACCGGTTGGTGGTTGCTGCTTATCTAGCTCACATTTTCTTTTTCGTCTGTGTGTTTGTGTTGGTGGTGTGTATGTCATGCATAGATCGCGTGTGTATTGACAGTGCTTGTATTTTTTTTTGATGCGACCTTATGAGTCAATAAAAGCATCCTTTAACGAGAAAGCAAGTTTTACTTTATATTTTTTCTTTCAGGAATAGTAAAACCACTAGACATCGCACATTATAATGTGTTGTTAGATCTCAAAATAATATAAGCTATCTGTTGTACAGAACTGTAGCATATCTCAATGATAAAAGTTTTTCGAGACACTACCACGTAATCATTTGTTCTCATGAAAATTGCCATGACTCGCGGCAGCCTTGGCAAGAGCGCGATGACGACAGACGCAGCCTTGGCAAAAGCGGCAAACGTGGCGGCTGAGACAGACCCGACGGTTGTTGTAATCGGCTTGTCGAGCTCCTTTGCCTCCTCATGAGGCCGGGATGAGGCGTGACGTTTGTATACATGCATTACGTTAATGATTATTTTGTGTAGTTCATCTAGATATAAATTAGCGAATGGATGAACTACGGTCGACTTCTGAGGATGATAAGTTGCATTCAAAATTAGCCAATTGCCATCGCAAATGGCTAGTCTTTATTTTATTTTTCCTTTTGGTATGGACAAATGAAATTACCTTCTGGACTATATGCTTGTGGACTTGGATAGTTTATGCATGCATATTGTCAATCAAGCTTTGTGATTTGTGTCAACTCGCTCACTAAATTCTGGCACATTATTAGAGCATGGTTAATAATATAGTCGGTAGCTGGCTATATAAAATTGTCATGTCATGAAGAGCTAACAATATTATCTACTCATACAATAGGGTTGGTTATAAGGTTGGCCCTTAGCTCAGTAATTTATTTCAGTTTCTCTCTTCCTCTTTCCTCTTATTTACTCATTTTACCTGGGAGCACGTGTAAGGGCTGGCTCTTGCTTGAGAGCTCACTCCCTTTCTTTTTTCTTTGTCTCTCTTCTTCACACAGGCAAAAATGACATGTAGGTGGACTTATAACCTACTATTCGACTTGCTCTTAGACTACCCACAGTGAGAGTAACATAGGTGGCAATATCACACTTATCTAGGCAAAATAGATGATGTGGCATGCAATTAATGAAGAAATAGAGGCATATGGTAATATAGCTAGTTACTGTAACATCACACATATCAACAAAAGATGTGTCTACAACCTAATAAATGAAGTGATGCATGACACAATACATATGTTACTACCCACTGTGGAGGTAGAGCACAAGTGAGAGCGACGCACACGTGACCCCCTCGCATCGCCTCCCTGGGCGACGCCAGGGGGCCAAAAAATTAGCGCCGCCAGCAGCCTTCCTCAACCATCCTCCTGCCGCCGGCGAGGTCCGCGGTGGCGGCGGGCCCGGTGCCAAGGCGCTAGGGCGGGCGGATTTGCAGCAGGATCCCCTTGAGGCGGCAGGGGCGTCTCCTGTGGTGCGCCCGTGGGCAGCAGGCAGGGCGGCGCCCCTAGCCTGGGCGGCGGCGGGCAGCTATCCAAGACGGCGATGGCCTTTCCTTCGTGCATGGATGGTGGCAGCACTCCATGGATGAACTGGTGGATGGCTCTTCTTGAAGATGGGTCACGGTGGCCGCGGATCTGGCGTCCCGTCCAGATTCACGCGGCGTGGTCTTGGCCGACCGATGGTGCGTGGAGGGACCGGTGAGGGTATGGAGGATCTCTACCGGAGTACCAGTAGCGGCTTACGTCTTCATGGCGAGACTCTGCGTGGTTCTAGCCAGCCACGAGATCAGGACGACACGGCTTCCGGTGAAAATCGCGCGTGACTGCGGTCTTGGCGGACGATGACGGCGTCTCTGACGTCGTTTCCTTCTCGAGGCATCGTTGTCGCGGGTCACGTCAAACTAATCGGGAGGTTCTGGGGGAAACCCTAGATTTGGGTCTATCGGATCGGACCATGTCGATGTTTCGATGTTGTTCTCTTTTCTGGGGGCATCGTTTTGGACCAAGTGCTGGCTGGAGGGGACAAGAGGAGGAGCGGTGTTTCATCTTGTCCATTGATGACAGCGGATCTCGACGGCGTGGCGAAGTGGAGACACGACGCTTGATGAGCGGAGATGGACTCGCGCAGGAGGGTGACGCTGCCTAGCGTCGTGGTGGCGTCGGTGGCAGCTAGACCGGGCAAGGTTGATGCAGCAGTACAACTCTGAAGATGGATTGGTGGCAGGTGGCTGCGGCGGCCTCATACCTGGCAGGCGTCTTGGTTGAGGAGCACGCCGGGTTGGTGGGTGCCCATACCCGGCAGGCATGCTGGTTGGGATCTCAAGTCTTAGATGTTAGGTTTGGCTGCGAGGTCTGTTTGGTATTAGGCCTAGACTTTCAGTGCCCCTTCATCAACTGGATAGGAATAGCGACAGATGTTGCTTAGTCGGTGGCTTTAGTCTTACTGGTGTATGACTTTGTAAGGTCTTGTGTAATAATTAATAAAATGGTCGTATGCATCGTCCAGATGCAGAGGCCGGGGGTCGTCCTCCTTTTCTTAAAAAAAAACTATGGAGGTAGTAACATAGACTAGTAACATGTGCATGTTACTACTCTAAGTTACTCCCCACTGTGACTAGTCTAACATAGGTAGTAACATCACATATATCTAAATAAAATAGATGATGTGGCAAGCAATAAATGAAGAAAAAGAAGCATGTGGTAACATAGCTAGTTATTATTTCCACCGTCTAGGTGTGTAAGTCATCTTACGTTGTGCATCGCGACCAAGGCGGAGAGGAAAACGAGAAAACTTAATGTCTTTTTGCTAATTAATAGCATTGCATGCAATGAACTAACCGCTGCATGTTATATTTGGTAGTCTCAAGTTATTGAAAGCATGCACGGCCCACATATCTTATTGGTTGATATGCCACAAAACAAGGAACGAGGAGGAAGTTAATGTACGATGCCTAAGTGCTTTGGAATTAGTTGGTTTTCGTAAGGTGACTTACACATCTAGACGGAGGAAGTAGTAGTATGAATAACATCATATATATCAAGGCAAGATGAGTCTATAGCCTAATAAATAAAGTGTTGTATATTATCACACATATGTTACTCCGCACTATAGAGATACTAACATAGAATAGTAACATGGGCATGTTGCTACTCTATGTTACTACCCATTGTGACTAGTTTTATAAAACGCAAATCGTGTGGGATGTTTACTGTCGCACATGGTTCAAGAAAGAAAATTCATGTGCGGTGAGCAATCCTTCGCACCATGGCCGTGAAACCGTGACATGGTTACAGAGGGCTAATCATATTTGATATTGAAAATGCCTATGAGACAGTTAATGAGTACAAGATTTCTCAAGTTGGATAAAAAAAATATGACAACCATATCATGACACCATACCTAATTTCAGATTTTCCAGACCATATTTCCGGAAAAAGAATCCGATAAGCCAGTCGACTGTTGGCACCAGATGCAGATCAGGATAAGGCCATCTAGTGGGCCATCACGATTCAATAATAAAGTAATTACACAATCATGCTGAATGAATTGGGTCAATCAGCACAACTTCAATCTCACACGTTACCCGGCGGCTAACCAGCTTTTGTTTGGAGTCAATACACCAGCTTCTGTTTGGCCGTACTCAATACAAAACTAGGGTGGCTGGTGCCTGATGGCTGCATGTATGTACATTACCGCACCGTTGGTAAAAGAAAGAGCAATTTTAACATGGTCATGTTTACCTCCTTTTTGCCTTAATCTGTACGTACCTGGGAGGACCACTATGCTAGATAAGCTTTAATAAACAATCCATTTCTCACATAGCTACTGAAAAACACAGCAAAAAACAAAACGGCCTAAAGGAAGCAAGGAAGTAAAGGAGGCCTGGCACTTTATGAATTTAGAGCAGGTTCGCACTAAACTAGCTCTAACGACCAAGCAATACTCGATATAATTTGGCAATGTCCTGTGATGAAGTAGTTGGAAATCTTTGATAATAGAAAGAATAAACAATACAAGAGAAGAGGAGCGTGAGATAACTGATGAGGAGGTGACTCAATGGGCAGTACGCTCCTCACTGGAGTTCATAAAAAAAATTCAAGCATCACAACGACAGAAACATACAAGATATGAACAGATGAAGTGGCAACCACCTGAACAAGGAAATCTGAAGCTCAATGTTGATAGTGTGTTTCAGCTAGGCAATATGGAACCTAGGGGTCATTGTTAGGGATCATACCTTGCAAGAGTTGGACGAACTGAAAATGTTGGCGAAGCGCTCTTTGTCGAGCTACATGAAATGGAGTAAGTGGTCGATTCTTGCAAGTGAACTTGGTACTCTTTGAGCTCCAGGGGAAACCCTAGGTCCGACTTCTCAGATCGTACGGCAACGGCGCCACGGCGTTGTCCTCCTTCTTGAAGGCGCCGTCTTGTTGGCTCGTGGTGTCCTCGTTGTTTGTTTTTGAGATGTTGGACGTCATGTTGGTACGGGCTGCCGCTCAAGGCGTGGTTTTTCAGAGCACTATGTACGACTTCCATGGTGCTTCTTCCATGTCTTCTGGCTCCGACTAGGCCAGGTCATGCTGCCCACTTCCTGATCTCCCGGCTCTATTGGTGGGGGTACGTTGATCCGATTGAGTCTAGAGCAGTGGATGCGGGGCGGACGTTCTCGTGAGGTCGCAACGCGGTCTGAGTTCATGTGTCCCATCTCCCCGCCTTCTATGGCTTGAGACCGGATTAGGGGGGGTTTAGCTGTGTTATTTCTTGTTTTGGGCCGAGCATCTCATGTCTTCTTTGCTCCGGGCATCATGTTCACGTCCTCTTACATCTGCGTCATGTGTTGTATCCTCTCTTGTAATTCTTCTTTTTCTTCTATCAATGAAATGATACTATTGGGGATATAACCCCGCGGTGTGAACCGCCCAGGAGGGGCCGGATTACACTGTTGGCGACTCAATAGTGAAAGCCTAAATAGACCCAAGAAGAGGAGATATGAAGACTGGGGAGGCAGCTCACGAGGCGGGCATGTTGAAGGCCCAAGACAAGGCGATGATGCTATAACCAGGAGAGGTGAGCCCCTCGATGGCGACTTGCCTAGCAAGGCATGGCGACTTTAGAACCCGAGTTGGCCATGTTGTGTGATCCGACTTGGACTCTTGTAAGCCCAGAGCCTCGACCTGTGTATATAAAGACGAGATCCTGCGGCGGGTTAACTTAAGTTACAATCAATCGATAGCTAGGTTAAGCGATTCCGCTCCCTTGTAATTGATACCCAGTCAATACAACACAAAGCACTCCCGCAAAAAAATACAACACAAAGCAGGATGTAGGCTTTTACTTCGTTGGTGAGGGGCCGAACCTGAGTAAACCTTGTGTCTTTCGTTCCACTCAACTCCTTCAAGTCTTTTCACAAGGACATCTGCCGTGATAAAACCACGACAGATACACAAGCTTACTTATTCGTGAAAAAGTTTCTCATGTTGGTACTCAACCGTGGAAGCATGGACTCATCACCTGAAGTCCTTACCTTTGATAACCTCAAAGTTCAGCTCCACTCATCGTTCTCATCGTGTAAGTTGCGCCATGTCGTCAGGAGGTAATATTGCAGCTCACGGGGCTGCTAACGCAAGACTAAGTTGTGTAGGTGCAAGCTATGCATCCTGGGAGTATAGTGTCATTGGTGTGCCAGCGATGATAGGTTAATGTGAGGAAAATAAAACACCGCGTGTTTGGTCATGACGAGTGTGCGCCGCGCGTTGTGGTGTGCGTGTTTTCGAGTCTACAACACGTATGTGCGTGTGTGTCCCGGTGGCGCGTGAGTCCGTGCTCGCGGTCATGTCTATCGTGTATGGAGGTCGTTGGTGTCGGTACAACAAACTTTGGGTCTGTTGACCAACCATGCACAGGCACAAGATCAAGATTGAAGCATCAGCTCAAGGCAGAGATTGAAAGAACCAAGAGATTCGGAGAACCAACATGCAGCTCAGAAGAACCAAGACTGAGCCTAAGGAGCAGGATATCGGCAAGAGAAGGGCCTCCCTCGCCAGGCAGGCGAGCCCGGCATGGGGCGAGGCCACCACCAGAAGCAAAGCAACCGAGGCTCCCGGCAGAACCTGCCGGGGCTCTTGGGGGCAGAACCGCCCCATCAATCGCTCAAAGCATGACCCACGTCGTCAATCAGTGCGGTGTCACGCCGCAAGATAATTAAGTGGCAGTCATTCGTCACATGGCATCCATTTCATAAAGAGAGGCCTACAGATGACACCCGTCCTGCGACGTGTCTAAAAGAACATGATCGGAGCTGGCAAGATAGCCCGGCAGGCCTTGCCGGGTGCCCAATGATGTGGCACTAAGCGGTGCATTTAATGCACCCTGTCAGCCCGCAGAGTTAGGTACGGTAGCACTGTTTGCTATCATACCAGTGGATAATGACCACTTTGCCATTGTGATGACCCCTTAATCTATAAAAGGTGGCCCATGGCACTCGTAGGAGGGGTTAGAAGATTGGAAAGTTAACAACTCCAAGCCACCAGATACACGTAGTAGCAGCTGGCAAATCTTGCCGAGCAAGTGTACTACGCACCACCACACCCATTCTTCCATCAATCCACTAAAGCAGGAGTAGGGTCTTACGCCTCACGGCGGCCCGAACCTGGGTAAATCGAGTGTGCGATCCCTGGTGCGCGGCCGTGCGCTGGTCCGCTCTTTGTGCAACGTGTCGTCCCCCTGCCGAACCAACAAGGGGCCACCCGGTCCCATAGGTTGCCGCGGAAATCCCGCGACATATTTGACGCGCCATGTAGGGGGAGCGCTTGTGTGAACCTGAAAGTGCAGGCTGCGCGTCATCTTCATCGCCATATTCATCTTCGATAGCACCATCGACAAAGGCGCCCAAGAAGAAATCTAGCACCTCAGCCCATCCTTCCACCTCGAAGGCTTCCCCGCCCGCGGCCTCCAACGCCGGCGGGAACGCGGGAGCTCGCGATGACGTGGACGCTGCTAGGGGCGCGGTTGGAGCGGGTGGCACCGTTATCGCCGCCCCGCGGCCGACACGGGAGCCATAGCTATCGGAGGAGAACAACATCAGCAGCGTCTCGACGGTCAAGCTTCGCATGGTACGGGCGAGGGGGTCACTCCGTCCGTGCCCCCTCCTCTCGCCGACGAGCACAGCCGCAGCAACGGTGCTCGGTCCGGGGCGAACCATCGCCCTCTGGTTGCCCCAACCGCGGGAGCGGCCGCGGCGCACGTGCCTCCTCTCGGACGAGCCAACCAGGCTGCTGCGCTCAATGGAACTGCTGATCTTCGAACGCCACTATCGCACGACCCCGCTGCCCCAGTGGTCGCCCCACCGCAGCGTGAGCGCGGCACCGTCGCTGTCACCACTGGCACCATCCAGAGCCGGGCGACGATGCGGTCGACGTCATCGACGTCCATGCCAAGCACGACCACGGAGGCCGTGGGGCGAGCTCAATTATTACTGAGGTTCCTGCCAGCAGCCGAGCAGATGGATGAGTGGCGCGCCACCATCCAAAGCATGATCGGTTTTCGCCGAAGCTGGGAGCTTACGACGAGCTAGCCCACTGCAACCTCCCCAAGCAAAAACCACTGCCCCCGCCGGTAGCCGTACGAAGGGGGCCGTCCCCATGGTCCAGTCCCCGCCATGGCAGTCGGCGAGGACGCGACAGAATCAAGACCCCGACGACGTCTCGATGGCCTCTTCTGACCCTCGAGCACGTCCAGGCCAACGTCGAACACCGGAAGACAGGCAATCGGGGGACACGTGCGTCGTTGCCGAACGGCACCGCAACGATCCCTGCGTGGCTGACGGGTGCGGCGGTCTCAACGTCGACGAGCCTGTGCTCGGTGTTGGTGGGTGCCTACCCTTTGAGGTGGCTTCCCAACCTTTACATGAGAGTTGCGGCAAGTCCGTTGCCCGTCCATTCAAACATTCAAGCCAGAGATATCTGAGAAGTACAACGGGGATTTGAGCCCGGTAGAGTTCCTGAGCATCTACACCATTGTTGTTCAGGCTTCCGGGGGAAGAGATGAGAAGGTGTTCGCCAACTACTTCCCTTTGCCCCTCAAGTCCAATGTGAGCTCTTGGCTGATGCACCTCCCGGAGAACTCCATTTCGTCATGGGCAGACCTGTGCCATGAGTTCATCGGTGCCTTCACAGGTGGCCTTCAAGAGCCCGGCAGGCCCAGCGATCTGCAGCTTCTCCAACAGAAAGAAGGAGAAACCCTTCATAAGTATTTGCAGAGATTCAATAGAGTTCATAGAAATATTCGAAATATCCATCCGATAGCTGTTATAGCAGCTTTCTAGTCTAATGTGCGCAACCGCCGCATTCGTTCCAAAATGAATGTGCGGTTGCCTAAAACTGTGAAAGAACTATACTGGTGGATAAATGTGCTCGGATGGAAGAAGGAAGGAAGCTACCCAGAGAGGAAGATTGCATTAATGTTGATTCAGAGGAGGAGGGTGAATCAACCAGTCAGAGGAAAGGCAAGAAGCGTAGTAAGAAGCCAAGAGATATGGCAGTGATGACTGTGGAAGGTTCGGGCACACCTAGTACCGGCAAGAAGTCCAAGGCTGAGGCCCCCGGCAAGGAAGTTGCCGCGCACACTGCCTGCCGGGAGGCCGCTGCCACGGAAAAAGTTGGGAAAGGTGATGGGCCGTACTGGAAGATCCATCAGACCAAAGGCCACAACCTTCGGGAGTGCCATCAGGTTGAGCAACTTGTCAAGAGACAAATGACAGAGTATGATAAGCGTGATAAGGAAAAAGATCAGAATGCTGCTGGCGGTAATGGCCGAGGAGGTGAAGCAAATCACCCTGGTAAGCCCTTTCGGAGCCAAGGAAAGCCCGCTAGAGGCCAAGAGAAGGAAACATGTGAGGATGTCAGTGATGGAGGGGATGAAGAGGAAACTAGTGAGCAGGAATTTCAGAAGGCCACTGACGCCCTATGCATTGATGGAGGTGCATCTTTGCACACCTCTCATCGCCAACTCAAGCGATGAGCACGAGAGGTCAATGCTGTGGAACCAGTGCCAGAGGCCCGGAAGCCACTCAAGTGGTCCCGCACGCCCATCATCTTTGATGAACAGGATCACCCTTGCCGCACCATGACGGTAGGGTGCTTGCCGTTGTTGGTCTCCCCAACAATTTGCAACCTCAAGGACACAAAGATGTCAGTGGATGGCGGGGCCGGGTTGAATCTGATTTCCCCAATAGTTATCAGCAAGCTTCAGATAGGAGAAGAGGAGCTAGAGGCCACCGGCACGTTTCAAGGAGTTAACCCCGGTAGGAGTCATCCTAAGGGGAAGATCACGCTTCCGGTGACGTTTGGGGGAGAGTTGAACTTTCGGACTGAGAAGATTGTGTTTGATGTGGTTGATCTCCCCCTGCCGTACAATGGGATTCTTGGATGACTAGCCCTAGCCAAATTCATGGCAGCATCCCACTATGCTTACAACACCCTGAAAATGTCTGGGCCATTGGGAGTCCTCACTATCCCGTCAGATGAGAATGATGCAATTATCTGTGTGGACAAGATGTATCAGGATGCAGTCACAGCAGAGGTTGCGGCGGCAGCAGTTCCTGCCAAGGAAAACAAAGGAAAGAAGAGGGAATGTAGGACCTCCGACAAGGAGTCCGGGAAGCGTGCCCCCTCTGAGTGCATGGCACCCGCTGACGACGTGCCGTAGTGTTCCAACAGCAAGAGATCCAAGGTTGCTGCACCCCAAGTGAAGAAGGTCCTGGCAAGGCTGCTTGGCGTTGATGGTACTTTCACTATCAGCGCCACCCTCGATGACAAATAGGAAAGCGCGCTCGTTGCCTTCCTGTGGGCGAATGTCGATGTGTTTGCTTGGCAACCATATGATATCCCCGGTGTTTCCAGGGAGGTAATTAAGCATCACCTTGCTCTCTACCCACATGCCTGACCCGTCAAACAGAAAGTATGGAAGCAGGCCTTGGAGAGGCAGTAGTTCATTGCCGAAGAGATCGAGAAGTTGGAAGCAACTGGTTTGGTCAGAGGAGTATTGCATCCAACATGGTTTGCAAACCCAGTAGTGGTCCGGAAAGCCAATGGGAAGTGGAGGCTTTGCATTGACTTCACAGACCTCAACAAAAGCTTGCCCGAAGGAACCATTTTCCTTGCCGCGCATCGATCAGATTGTGGACTCCACTTCGGGATGTGATTTGCTCTCCTTTTTGGATGCATATTCAGGATATCATCAGATCTTCATGTCTAAGGAAGATGGAGAGAAGACGTCATTCATCACTCCATGTGATACGTACTACTTTGTTCGCATGCCGTCCGAATTAAAGAGTGTCGGTCCATTTTTGTAAGAGAAGTCCAGATTGGTTTTGAGCCACAATTACACATAAATATAGAAGCCTATATGGATGATATTGTGGTCAAACCCAAGGATAAGGCCACCCTTATCCAGGATTTGGAGGAGACATTTGCTAATCTGCGCAAGATCAATCTGAAGTTTAACCCGGAGAAATGTGTGTTTGGTGTTCCCTCCGGCAAACTAATTGGGTTCTTTGTGTCCCATTGGGGGATCGAGGCCAACCTTGACAAGATCCAAGTGCCAAGGACAGTTAAGGATGTGAGGCGCTTGATGGGATGCATTGCCGCACGAAGCAGATTCATCTCCAAGTCTGCCGAGCGCGCCCTGCCGTTCTTCAAAGTTTTGAAGAAGGCATGACCTATGAGGTGGACCCCGGAAGCAGATGCAGCTCTGCGAGAATTGAAAGCCTACATATAGTCTGTGCCTACCTTGGTTGCACCCAGACCCCAAGAACCATTGTTGCTATACTAGCGGCAACCAATCAAGTGGTCAGTGCAGCTTTGGTAGAGCAGCGAGAGGTGGATGAAGCAGAAAGTGGCCACATCATGGTAGAGTCAGAAAAGGATTAGGACAGCAGTGAGCACGACAACGAGAGCAACCCCAAGGACGCGGCAAGGAAGAAAGTGGTGCAGCGTCCAGTGTACTTCGTCAGCTCCTTGATACAGGGGGCTAGATCGAGGTACTCTGGCGTGCAAAAGTTGCTCTTTGGTCTCATTATGGCCTCAAGGAAACTGCGCCACTACTTCCAAGCACATGAGATCACGGTTGTCACTCATTTCCCGTTGCAAAAGATACTCCGAAACCCTGAGGCAACTGGCAGAATAGTGGAATGGGCTTTGGAGTTATCCAGCTTTGGTTTGAAGTTTGAGAGCACTTCAACCATTCAGAGCAGGGCATTGGCAGAGTTTATTGCAGAATGGATGCCAACCCCTGACGAGGAAAGGACAGAGACAGCTCAACCCGGTAAGGAATCCCCCTAAGAATGGATTATGTGTTTTGATGGTGCTTTTTCCCTACAAGGAACAGGGGCTGGCATGCTTCTTGTTACCCCCTCTGGGGAGCACTTGAAGTACGTCGTCCAGATGCACTTTGCCCAGGAAGAAGCCACCAACAATACAACAGAGTATGAAGGGCTCCTTGCCGGGCTCAGGATTGCAACATATTTGGGAATTAAGAAGCTGATCATTCGAGGAGATTCATAGCTTGTGGTGAGACAAGTCAACAAGGATTACCAAAGCCCATTGATGGAAGCATACATTGAGGAAGTAAGGAGATTGGAGGAGCACTTTGATGGACTGCAAATAGAGCACGTACCCCGTGCGAAAAACAGCATAGCCGATCACCTGTCAAAGTGTGCTGCGCAGAAGTTTCTTGTGGAACCAGGAACTTTTGTTCTCGATCTCTCTCAACCCTCCGTATCGCCAGCCATAATGGCCCGGAAAAGGAGAAAGATGGACTACGGTAAGTCTTTCCCGGTAGAGCCATGCGCTCCCGGCAAAGACCCTGCAGGAAACAACTCCTCACAGTCTACTGGACCACCCCCTCCAGCCGGGCCTATGGACCCCACGAACGAGGCTGGTGCTCCCGCAGCTGAGGAGGTGCTGCTAGTCCTCGTTGCCGAGCCTCAGGCTCCCACTTGGGCAAGGAACATTGTCTGCTTCCTCCAAACTGAAGAACTCCCTGGCAATCATGATGAAGCTGAAAGAGTAACCCGGAGGGCCAGTATGTATCAGTTTGTCGATGACACTCTGTAAGAAGGATGCCCAACGGTGTGAAATTGAAGCATGTTTGCTGGGAGGATGGAAAGGAACTGCTGGCTGTGATTCATTGAGGAATGTGCGGCTCACACATTGGATCAAGGGCATTAGTTGGGAAAGCATTCCAGCAAGGATTCTACTGGCCCACAGCCCTCCAAAATGCAGTTGAGCTCGTCACGAAATGTGAAGCCTGTCAGTTCCATTCCAAGAGAACACACCTGCCTGCCCAAGCCCTTCAGACAATCCCTCTATCATGGCCATTTTTGGTCCGGGGATCGATATCCTCGACCCCTTCCCCCGAGCAATTGGGGGCTTTGAATTCTTGTTCACTGCCGTCGACAAGTCTACAAAGTGGCCGGAAGTGATTACCGTGATAATGGTGACTGCTCAGTCAGCTATTAAGTTCTTGAAAGAATTGGTGCGCTGTTTCGGAGTTTCAACAAGGATCATCACAAGGAACGGCACCCAGTTAACGAGCCACGCCTTCATGCAATATGTTCTTGCCCTCGGATGCAAAATCTCATTTGCTTCTGTGGCACACCCCCGGAGCAATGGACAAGCTGAGAGGGCGAACGCTGAAGTGCTTCATGGACTCAAGAAAGAACTTTCGATATGCTGCAGAAGCACGGCAGGTGGTGGAACGAGGAGCTGTCGGTAGTTCTCTGGTCCCTCAGAACGACACCTAACTGAGCTATCGGGCAGACTCCCTTCTCCCTGGTCTACGGAGCAGAAGCAGTTATCCCCACGGAATTCATTTACGGGTATCCTCGAGTGCTTCCCTATGATGAAGTAGCGCAAGATCAGCACCGGCGTGACGACGTTGTGCTACTTGAGGAGAACCGTCTCCGGGCTGCTACGCATGCTGCACGCTATCAGCAAGCCCTGCTTCACTATCATAGCTGCAGGGTTCACTCCCGGTGTTTTGAGGAAGGTGACCTTGTCCTCAGGCGCGTTCAGTCCGCCAAGGGTACAAAAAAGTTATCACCAAAGTGGGAAGGCCCTTCTCGGGTGGTACGAGTCACCAGACCTGGCGCAGTCCGTCTAGAGACCGGAGATGGCACCCAGTTGCAAAACTCATGGAATATATAGAGCGTCTCTGTAAGTTCTACCCGTAAGGCATAGAGGCTGCCGGGCCCTGCCCGCCAGCCACCCATTGTACATGGCCTTGCCGAAGTTGCATGTAACCCCCTGTACAAGCCGGGGCGATGACCCTGTGCGAGATAAAAAAAGCGTTGTAGGGGGTCCCAACTAAGATTGCATGCATGCACAAGCACATCCAAACCATTACATACGCATTTCATGAGCATTTGCATATGCATATTGATAGGACTGCATCCTGCATTCATTCTCATCCACATGGAGTTGCAGGTTCCTATCATGCACTTGACTCCAACAAGGGACAAGATGATTGCGCGGCACTGCAGTCTCCGGCAAGCCAAACAGATAAGTTTACCTCTTCTCCGTTAGTGTTCTGTAAGCTATAACTTGTGCATAGAGAAACCTCGTCGCTCTCTTGAAACTAGGGTGCTCCCATCCTTGGCTTGAACGTTGCTTCGGCCTGGATGGTCGCAATGGACCTTGATGGAGAAGGAGTGAGCGGGGTGCTGGCGCCTAGGTCTGTTCCCTGGTAGATATGGTTCTCCGGCAGACAAAAAAAGGTGCCGGTAGGATATCCTGCCGGGAAAACTCGTTTCAATTACAGTAAAGAGGCACTCCACCTCTGCATGGACGTATATATGCATGAGTTCTCGGCAAGGTTTATCTCTTTCATTGACATGCAGATACAAGTACAAGCATTACATAACACAAAGATGAACTCGAGAGATTACATTATTTGAATTAAAATTTTGCAATTGCCTACAAGTTTAAGATTGAAAAAAGAATAAGTGCTCCGTAATGCCCTTTCTTGTCCCTCTCCTTCTAGGTGCAGCCGTCGAAGGCAAGGAAGGCAAAAGGAGCACTTGGGCAGAGGCCCAGCCCCCTCTCATCGGGCTCCAGGAGAGGTAGCCCGGAGGGAACGGAAGCACGAGGGAATGCCTTGACGAAGAGCACGCCGGAAGGCGGCCCCCTGTCAACCACCGTCACCAGGGCCAGCAGGACTTGGCAGGGCTAACGGAGCTGCAACCCGACAGGAAGCTTGCCGGGATCCAGCTGGAAGACTACTGGAGGAGCCCGACAGCACCATCCGCACCTCTGCATCCAACTCCTCGGCAAATCACATTGCCGGGGGAGGCGCAGATGCAGATGGTGGTGCTGTCGCCTGATGAAGATGGTGCGGGCGATGATAAGTCGGAGTCAGAGTCGTCTGTAACGCCCTCGATGCGGCTATAGCTCCCACGTGTCGAGGCACGACTTAGAGACATAACCGCATTGAAAGCAATGTCGCAAGTCAGGCAATCATTACAACATCCCATGTAACATATAATAAAAGGGGGAGAAACATAGTTGGCTTACACTCGCCATGCCACATAAAAGTACATAAATAACATCCATCATGCAAAACACTCATGGCCCGACTACGGCGCCAAAATAGAAGAAAACCCAACATGCGACAAGGCTCTGAATCGAACCCCAACTAGGCACCACTACTGATCATCGGGAAAGAAACATAATAACGCTGAGAGTCCTCGTCGAACTCCCACTTGAGCTCGTACTCGTCACCTGGAGCGGAATCACCTGGACCTGCATCTGGAATTATAATATCTGTGAGCCACAGGGACTCAGCAATCTCGCACCCTCGCGATCAAGACTATTTAAGCTTATAGGAATGGATGAGGCAAATATATGTGGAGCTGCAGTAAGCGACTAGCATATATGGTGGCTATCTTATACGTAAAAGAGAGCGAGAAGAGGAGGCAAAGCGCGAGCGAGAATCTAGAAGAGCAACCTGCGCAAGCATAACTCCAACACCGTGTCCACTTCCTGGACTCCGCCGAGAAGAGGCCATCACGGTAACACACTCGGTTGATTCATTTTAATTAATTAAGGTTTAAGTTATCTACAACCGGACATTAACAAATTCCCATCTGCCCTTAACCGCGGGCACGGCTTTCGAAAGTTTAATCCCTGCAGGGGGGTCCCAACTTAGCCCATGACAAGCTCTCATAGTCAACGAAGGAATAGACCTCCTCCCAAGACGTTCCGATCAGACTCGGTATCTCGGTAACTCAAGACACTTCGACAGGTTAAAACAAGACCAGCAACACCGCCCGAATGTGCCGACAAATCCCGATAGGAGCTGCACATATCTCTTTCTCAGGGCACACTCAGATTGTCCTAGGTACGGGTAGGCCAGCCCAGAGTTGCCCCTGGTGGCCACCGGTAGCTGACAGGTGGACCAACACTCAGAGGAGCACTGGCCCGGGGGGGTTAAAATAAGATGACCCTTGAGTCTGCAGAACCCAAGGGAAAGAAAAGGCTATGTGGCAAATGGTAAAACCAAGGTTGGGCATTGCTGGAAAAGTTTTAATCAAGGCGAAATATCAGGGGGTTCCCATTATAACCCAACCGCGTAAGGAACGCAAAATCCGGGAACATAACACCGATATGACGGAAACTAGGGCGGCAAGAGTGGAACAAAACACTAGGCGAGAGGCCGAGCCTTCCACCCTTACCAAGTATATAGCTGCATTAAGATAACATAGCAATATAATGATATCCCAACAAGTAAATAAATGTTCCAACAAGGAACGGCTCCAATCTTCACCTGCAACTAGCAACGCTATAAGAGGGGCTGAGCGAAGCGGTAACATAGCCAATCAACGGTTTGCTAGGACAAGGTGGGTTAGAGGTTTGACATGGCAATTGGGAGGCTGGCAAGCAAATGGTAGGCATCGTAGCATTGGCATAGCAAGAGCGAGCAAACTAGCATAGCAAAGATAGTAGTGATTTCGAGGGTATGATCATCTTGCCTGCACAATTGTCAGAGTTGACTGGATCCTTACAAGCAAACTCAACGGGCTCCTCAGTAGCGAACTCGTCTCCCGGCTCTACCCAACAAGACAAACAAGCAACAAGGATACAATCAACCACGTGCAAGGCCAAGCAATATGATGAAAATGATGATATGCGGTGCGGGATGCGATGCGGGATGCAAAATGCAAGATATGATAGGAAATGCATGAACCTGGCCTCAACTTGGAAAACCAAGTGTGCCACTGGATATAGGGAATGAAATCGCTTGAAAATGATATAAAGATCATTGGAATCGGAGTTACGGTTTGGAAATGGCAAGCGTTTTAAGATATGACACCGGTCTGCGATTTACAGCAAGTAGGCATATAAACGCAACGAAATGAACATGCTACAGCCACCAATCATGACAAAAAAATACATGGCAGGGATGCACACAAGATTCTTAACAAAAGACTAGCACTGAGCCACGGCCAATTCATCCATTAAGAGATTCAAACAAGCATGGCAAAAGTGCAAATGCAAAACAGATTCCAGACTTAGTGAAATTAACACTAGTCTGAAATTTCAGATCACGATGCTCTCTTCGGGGCAGCAAAACAACATGATACCTGACCTGATTATGACAAGTAAGAACATGACATGGAGATACTCAACAAGCTTAACAAAAGTCCCAAAGTGACCTGGGGCCAAAAGGGATCACAAAATATATTAACGGGCACACGAACATAGCTAAAACACAATCAGTTTTCAGACTTAGTGAAAACTGAGACATGCTGAAATATAACTCACGAAGGCATGTAAACAAGCTCGATGCACTCACCATGTTGCAAGTCACAGCAAGGCAAGCATACATATTTTAATAAGGCACAAAATACAAGCTATAAATGGCAAGAACAATGGCATATCATGCACGGATCAACTACAACAACGCCGGCAAAATCGCAAACGAGTTGACGATCTGCCCAGATTCACCACGAAGCAAAAGTAGAGCTCGATTGACTCAAGCTAGGGTTCTCCATAATTGCAAACAAAGACATGGATGGATAGATCATAACATGATTAACAAAACTCCTTTACTGATCATCCTCAAAATAGGCACGGATCACTAGGAAACAAGCTGAACATATGGCATCATGAACTAAAATATCCCAAACTTAGTGAAAACAACTAAGTCCCTGAAAACAGATTTACCGGGTGCCTCACTTTGCAAGCTTGCACAAGTCACCACACACATCCTAAAAATGCACGGGTTGCACCTATGGAAAGAAGACAAAATGCTTAACAAAACATATGAAGGACTCACAGGCATAGCATGCACACATTAATCATGGCAAAAATGACAAGAGTCTAAGATGAACTAGCAGATCTGACAATTAACTCATGAAGCCTCCTTCTAACAGCATTTTGGGCATCAAGGTGAGCTCAAATGAAAATGATGCAATGGAATGAACTGATTTACTCGTCGAGGAGAACATTTTGATATATTATATGCTCAAATCGGAGCTACAGATGCAAAGTTACGGGCGGTCAAAGTGGGCATAGAAATTAGGGTTCGGGGGAGAGAAGTCAACCGGATCTAGATCTGGAATCACTGTTCATGGGTACTGTTCACCGACGCGGAAACCGAGGACGCCGGCGAGCTCGACATCTCCGGAGATGGAGAAGAGGCCGGGCTGGGCCGGCCAGCGTGGAGGCGGCGGGGCGTGGCCGCGGCCACCGGAGTCGGCGAGGGGCGGTGGCGGCTGGGCGATGCCGGCCCGGGGCGGCGCGGAGGCGGCGTAGGGCGGCCGGGCCCTGAGGCGAGGTAGCGGCCGGCGATGGCGAAGTCCGGCGCGGCGGCGGGGGCGCGCGGCGGCGATCGGCGTCGGGGAAGGAGAAGCGAAGCGGCGGCGGGGCTCTGGCCCGGGGCGCGGCGCGCGGGGGCCGGCGATGGGCTTCAGGCCCGCGGCGGGAGGCGGCGGGGATGTGGTCCGCCTACCACGTGGCGGCTGGCGAGTGGGCGGGCTGCGCCGGCGGACGCTGTCCGGCCGGGGGCGGACACGTCCGTCGGTGCGGGGATCTTTTTTTTTTTGAACTAGGGTTTCGAGGAGGAGGAGAGATCCGAAATTGGAGGGGTGTATATATAGGCATAAGTGGAGCTAGGAGAGCCCAAATGAGGTGCGGTTTTCGGCCACGCGATCGTGATCGAACGCTCTAGGACATGGAGCAGAGTTTGGTGGGTTTTGGGCCAAATTTGAGGGGTGTTGGGCTGCAACACACACGAGGCCTTTTCGGTCCCTCGGTTAACCGTTGGAGTATCAAACGAAGTCCAAATGATACGAAACTTGACAAGCGGTCTACCGGTAGCAAACCAAGGCCGCATGACAAGTCTCGGTCCAATCCGGAAATGTTTAATCCCCACACACGAAAGAAAGCTAGAAATGACCACCGGAGGAGAACGAAGCGCCGGAATGCAAAACGGACAACGGGGAAAATGCTCGAATGCATGAGATGAACACGTATGCAAATGCAATGCACATGATGACATGATATGAGATGCATGAAAACGAAAACAACACACGGAGGCAAAACCCGAACCCGAGGAAATAAATATAACTTAACGCCGGAAACGGCAAGAGTTGGAGTACAAATTGGGAAAGTTACACCCGGGGTGTTACAACACTCCACCACTACAAAAAGATCTCGTCCCGAGATCTAGGACTGAAAGAACTCCGGGTACTCAGAACGAAGGTGATCCTCGCGTTCCCAGGTAGCTTCACGGTCGGAATGGTGTGACCACTTGACTTTGAGAAATTTGATTGACTTGTTGCGAGTCTTGCGTTCAGTCTCTTCAAGAATAGCAACTGGGTGCTCACGATAGGAGAGATCTTCTTGGAGCTCAATGTCATCGAAGTTGACGGTGCGGTCAGGAGTCTTAAAGCACTTTCGAAGCCGAGAGACATGGAACACGTCCTGAACATTTGCAAAGTTTCAAGGAAGCTCGAGTTGATAGGCGAGGTCGCCTCTCTTGCTGAAAATCTTGAAAGGTCCCACGTATCTAGGGGCAAGCTTCCCTTTGATACCGAAGCGACGAGTACCTTTCATAGGAGCGACACGGAGGTAAACATGATCTCCGATCTCGAAGGCCAAATCACGGTGCTTACTATCATAGTAGCTCTTCTGGCGGGATTGGGATGCTTTGAGGTTATCACGAATGACTTTGCACATTTCTTCTGCTTCTGTGATTAAGTCATTACCCAACAGCTGACGTTTACCGGTTTCAGACCAGTTGAGAGGGGTACGACACTTCCTGCCGTACAGAATTTCAAAAGGGGCCTTGCCCGAACTTGCTTGAAAACTGTTGTTGTAGGAAAATTCAGCATAAGGAAGACAATCCTCCCACTTCATGCCGAAGGAGATCACACAAGCCCTGAGCATATCTTCAAGAATCTGGTTGACACGCTCAACTTGACCGCTTGTTTGAGGATGGAAAGCTGTGCTGAAACGGATGTTGGTGCCCATGGCCTTCTGAAAAGAATCCCAAAACTTGGAGGTAAAGATGCTGCCACGGTCTGAAGATATCACTTGAGGAATGCCGTGCAGGGAGACAATGCGAGAGGTATAGAGTTCCGCCAATTGAGCTGCAGTGATCGACTCTTTGATAGGCAGAAAATGAGCCACTTTGGTGAGCTTGTCGATGACAACAAATATAGCATCATTGCCACGCTTGGACTTTGGAAACCCAGTCACGAAGTCCATTTCGATGTGGTCAAACTTCCATTCTGGAATGGCAAGAGGTTGGAGGAGACCAGCTGGCCTTTGGTGTTCTGCCTTCACTCTTCTGCAGACATCACATTCATTCACGAATTGAGAGATCTCGCGCTTCATTCGAGTCCACCAATAAGCTTGCTTAAGGTCCTGATACATCTTCGTGCTCCCAGGGTGGATGGAGAGGAGAGAATTGTGAGCCTCGTTCATGATCACTTTACGAAGTTCACCTTTGGGCACAACAATACGATCCTCGAAGAAGAGAGTGTCCTTGTCATCAAGGCGGTAGCACTTGTACTTGGACTGACTCTTGGCAATCCCAATCTTCACCTTTTTCACCATAGCATCAAGAAGCTGGGCTTGGCGAATCTGGTCTTCTACGGTAGGAGAGACTTGAAGGTTGGCGAGGAAACCTTGAGGAACAACTTGCAGATTAAGTTTGCGGAAAGCTTCACAAAGCTCGGGTTGATAAGGCTTGAGAATCAGACTGTTGCAGTAGGCCTTTCTGCTCAAAGCGTCAGCAATCACATTGGCCTTGCCTGGAGTATACTCAATACTCGGATTATACTCTTGAATCATTTCGACCCATCAAGTTTGCCTTAGGTTGAGATTAGGCTGAGTGAAGATGTACTTGAGACTCTTGTGATCAGTGAAAATGTCCACTTTTCTTCCCAATAGAAGATGTCTCCAAGTCAACAAAGCATGCACAACTGCCGCCAACTCGAGATCATGAGTGGGGTAGTTCTTCTCATTAGGCTTCAACTGGCGAGATGTATAAGCAACAACTTTCTTCTCTTGCATCAAAACTGCGCCAAGACCTTGGAGAGAGGCATCACAAAAGACCTCGTACGGCTTGGATTCATCAGGCGGAGTCAGAACTGGAGCAGTGATCAATTTCTCTTTCAAAGTTTTGAAAGCAATATCACACTCTGGAGACCAAACATACTTAACGTGCTTCTAAAGAAGATTTGAGAGAGGCTTCGCAATCTTAGAAAAATTTTCAACGAATCTTCGGCAATAGCTTGCGAGACCGAGAAAACTGCGGAGTTGCTTCACGTTCTGAGGAGGTTCCCAATTTACAATTGCGGACACCTTCTCGGGATTCATGGAAATGCCCTTGGCAGAGATGATATGACCAAGATAAAGAACCTCATCGAGCCAAAATTCACACTTGGAGAACTTGGCGTAGAACTGATGTTCCCTGAGCTTATCGAGAACCAAACGCAAGTGCTTGGCATGATCTTCCTTGTTCTTCGAGAAAACCAGAATGTCATCGAGATAGACCAAAACGAAGTCATTGGTGTAGGCGTTGAAGATGAAGTTCATCATACGAGAGAACGTCGGAGGAGCGTTGGCGAGGCCAAAAGACATGACAGTGTATTCATATGAACCAAAGCTTGTTCTGAATGCTGTCTTGGGAATATCTTCTTCGCGAATGCGAATCTGGTGATAACCCATACGGAGATCAAGCTTGGAGAATACTTGGGCACCTTTGAGTTGTTCGAACAGCTCATTGATGTTGGGAAGTGGGTATTTGTTCTTGATGGTCTTCTTGTTCACTGGACGGTAATCAACACAAAGTCGGTCCGTTCCATCCTTCTTCTTCACAAAAAGAACACCACAACCCCACGGAGAAGTACTAGGCCGGATGAGACCCATTCTTTCTTGCTCATCGAGTTGCTTCTTCAGCTCCTTCAACTCCTCAGGTCCGAGCTTGTAAGGACGTTTGCACAGAGGTTCCGTGCCATGCTCAAGTTCAATAACGAATTCCACTGGCCGGTGCGGAGGCATTCCTGGGAGCTCTTCTGGAAAGACGTCTTGATATTCGCAAACGACTGGAATTTGAGAGATGGCATCCAATTCACCCTTCTCATTGAGAGGAAACAGGCGGATAGTATTATCCCGAGTGGCAAAGACAATTACATCCTCGGATGAATGAGTCAATTGAATCTGCCTGGCTGCACAATCAAGATGTGCCTTGTGCTTAGAAAGCCAATCCATTCCGAGAATAAGATCAATATCCGAGTCACCGAGAACCGTTGGAGAGGATAGAAATTTGTAGTCACCCAAAGTGATGGAAACATCCGGAACGATGGAGTTAGCCTGCATGCGCTTACCGGGAGAGACAACTGCTAAAGGATTAGGCAAAACTTGTGAAACCAATTCATGCCTATTTGTAAACGGTCTCGATATGAAGCAATGCGATGCACCAGTGTCAAAAAGAACTTTTGCAGGAATATCATTAACAGGAAGGTTACCCATGATCACATCTGACGAGTCCTCTGCCTGTGCTGCATTCATCAAATTGACCTTGGCATGCTTGGGATTATGCTTGACCACAGCTGTACTTGCCGATCTCACAGGAGGAGGAGGAGGAAGACGCCTCTGGTTGAAACACTTGTTGGCATAGTGAACCTTCTGTTGGCACTTGTTGCACGTGACCTCTGAAAGCGGACGGTGATACGGAGCACTCGATCTTGGAGCTTGAGACGAAGTCTTGTTCTGAAAGCCAGGGTTGGGTGGGTGGGAAGAACCACTGCCACCTTTGCTCTTCTGCTGATACGGCTGACGGAACGGAGGAGGAGGAAGCCAAAACTTCTGCTGCTTGGCCACTTGAGTAGAGGAAGAAGGAGTAACATCTCTGACTCGTTTCCTGGAAGCATCACACCTCAACTGAGCAGCCTCTTGCTTCAGTGCCATGTTGTAGAACTCATCGTATCTCAAGGGCTCGAAGAGAACAAGAGCGAGCTGAATATCTTCTCTGAGACCACCCCTGAACTAATATATCATGCTCTTCTCATCAGGCACGTCCTGCTTGGCAAAGCGGGAAAGCTTCTGGAACAATTTGTTGTAGTCATAGACAGACAAAGAGCCTTGCTTCAGATTGCGGAATTCCTCATGCTTGCTTTCAACCACGCTCTGCGGAATGTGATGAGCTCGGAAATCTCGATGGAAATCATCCCAAGTGATAACACGTCCACCTCTGGAGTCCTTGTATTGCTGGAACCATTCTGCAGCTTGATCTTTGAGTTGGAAGGAAGCGAACTTGACAAAGTCCTCAGGCCTGACGTTACTGCACTCGAAATGCTTACACAGATCCACAAGCCAATCGTCAGCATCGGTTGCCTCAACACAATTACTGAAAGTCTTTGGCCCGTTAGCAAGGAACTGGTTGAGTGTAGCAAAGTGACTCTGATTGCTGCCTTGATTCCCTTGACTGCCTTGATTGCGCTCTTGGAGAATTTGCATGATCAGCTGAGTGTTTGCATTGGTTGCGGCCATCACAGCTTGACATGCCTCTGGAGGAGGTGGAGGTGGTGGCGGATCTTGATTCTGGTTCTGACTGGTGCTCTTAGCGGGAGCCATCCTGAAGAGGTTGACCACCATTAGCACATAGACAGAAAAATATTGAAGCTGAATCCAACGGAATGAAAATTGCAACATATAGTCTTCACATCCGAACAAAATGAACGAATGCATTCCTCTTCAAATGGTCACATATCCATAAATTGAGAAGCCACGTAGAATTAAGGTAGGGAAATAAATCAACAAGGTATGGATCAAGAACGAATAATCGGTAAGAAATCCCAATCTCAAACCAATATCCGTGGAAGAAGAACTAGAACTACTAGAATTCCCACCTATGAAACTCCCGAACCTTTCCGGTTATGCAATCAGGTGTTGGGGATACAGGGGAAGCATAATATCTCACCCAAACTAGCAAATCCTACATCCAGCTGTATCCATCCTTCAACACATAACCAAGAAAACTTTGGAAACCATCTACCTCAACCTTCAAAAAGCATCCGTTATACAAGTTATGGCGGTACTCCCGAACTCCCGCCCCAGTACTGGGTGGCGTCGAGGTTATCTCACCAACGAACTGCATAAAAGAGATTTTTGATGTCGGCGAACATATCTCAAGTATTCCAGAATTGCAACGATAAAATTATGATGACAACACCTCAGAGCTCAACTCCCCGGGACACTTCCACTAAACCCCTGACAGGAGGCACCAAGACAGTATTCTCATCATAAGCCATCAGAACAAATGCAAGATACTCGCGTGATCCTCAAAATTTTTTTTAGTGAAATTTGAGAAGAGAAGAGTCAAAACTCTACGTCAGGATGCCTTACCAGAGCGATGAGGAGACTGGGAAGTAAAAAGAATTCCTAAGCTCTCCAATATATAATTCCTAAGTGACTCAAAACATTTTTCTAGACACAACTTGGCTGCTAAGACGATCAAGCAATGGGGCTCCTAAGGTCGGGGAAGGCTCTGATTACCAACTTGTAACGCCCTCGATGCGGCTATAGCTCCCACGTGTCGAGGCACGACTTAGAGACATAACCGCATTGAAAGCAATGTCGCAAGTCAGGCAATCATTACAACATCCCATGTAACATATAATAAAAGGGGGAGAAACATAGTTGGCTTAAACTCGCCACGTCACATCAAAGTGCATAAATAACATCCATCATGCAAAACACTCATGGCCCGACTATGGCGCCAAAATAGAAGAAAACCCAACATGCGACAAGGCCCTGAATCGAACACCAACTAGGCACCACTACTGATCATCGGGAAAGGAAACATAATAACGCTGAGAGTCCTCGTCGAACTCCCACTTGAGCTCGTACTCGTCACCTGGAGCGGAATCACCTGGACCTGCATCTGGAATTATAGTATCTGTGAGCCACAGGGACTCAGCAATCTCGCACCCTCGCGATCAAGACTATTTAAGCTTATAGGAATGGATGAGGCAAATATATGTGGAGCTGCAGCAAGCGACTAGCATATATGGTGGCTATCTTATACGTAAAAGAGAGCGAGAAGAGGAGGCAAAGCGTGAGCGAGAATCTAGAAGAGCAACCTGCGCAAGCATAAATCCAACACCGTGTCCACTTCCCGGACTCCGCCGAGAAGAGGCCATCACGGTAACACACTCGGTTGATTCATTTTAATTAATTAAGGTTTAAGTTATCTACAACCGAACATTAACAAATTCCCATCTGCCCTTAACCGCGGGCACGGCTTTCGAAAGTTTAATCCCTGCAGCGGGGGTCCCAACTTAGCCCATGACAAGCTCTCACGGTCAACGAAGGAATAGACCTCCTCCCAAGACGTTCCGATCAGACTCGATATCTCGGTAACTCAAGACACTTCGACAGGTTAAAACAAGACCAGCAACACCGCCCGAATGTGCCGACAAATCCCGATAGGAGCTGCACATATCTCTTTCTCAGGGCACACTCAGATTGTCCTAGGTACGGGTAGGCCAGCCCAGATTTGCCCCTGGTGGCCACCGGTAGCTGACAGGTGGACCAACACTCAGAGGAGCACTGGCCCGGGGGGGTTAAAATAAGATGACCCTTGAGTCTGCAGAACCCAAGGGAAAGAAAAGGCTAGGTGGCAAATGGTAAAACCAAGGTTGGGCATTGCTGGAAAAGCTTTAATCAAGGCGAAATATCAAGGGGTTCCCATTATAACCCAACCGCGTAAGGAAACCAGAATCCGGGAACATAACACCGATATGACGGAAACTAGGGCGGCAAGAGTGGAACAAAACACTAGGCGAGTGGCCGAGCCTTCCACCCTTTACCAAGTATATAGCTGCGTTAAGACAACATAGCAATATAATGATATCCCAACAAGTAAATAAATGTTCCAACAAGGAACGGCTCCAATCTTCACCTGCAACTAGCAACGCTATAAGAGGGGCTGAGCGAAGCGGTAACATAGCCAATCAACGGTTTGCTAGGACAAGGTGGGTTAGAGGTTTGACATGGCAATTGGGAGGCTGGCAAGCAAATGGTAGGCATCGTAGCATTGGCATAGCAAGAGCGAGCAAACTAGCATAGCAAAGATAGTAGTGATTTCGAGGGTATGATCATCTTGCCTGCACAATTGTCAGAGTTGACTGGATCCTCACAAGCAAACTCAACGGGCTCCTCAGTAGCGAACTCGTCTCCCGGCTCTACCCAACAAGACAAACAAGCAACAAGGATACAATCAACCACGTGCAAGGCCAAGCAATATGATGAAAATGATGATATGTTATGCGGGATGCGATGCGGGATGCAAAATGCAAGATATGACAGGAAATGCATGAACCTGGCCTCAACTTGGAAAACCAAGTGTGCCACTGGATAGAGGGGATGAAATCGCTTGAAAACAATATAAAGATCATTGGAATCGGAGTTACGGTTTGGAAATGGCAAGCGTTTTAAGATATGACACCGGTCTGCGATTTACAGCAAGTAGGCATCTAAAAGCAAAGAAATGAACATGCTACATCCACCAATCATGACAACAAAATACATGGCAGGGATGCACACAAGATGCTTAACAAAAGACTAGCACTGAGCCACGGCCAATTCATCCATTAAGAGATTCAAACAAGCATGGCAAAAGCGCAAATGCAAAACAGATTCCAGACTTAGTGAAATTAACTCTAGTCTGAAATTTCAGATCACGATGCTCTCTTCGGAGCAGCAAAACAACATGATACATGACCTGATTTTGACAAGTAAGAACATTTCATGGAGCTACTCAACAAGCTTAACAAAAGTCCCAAAGTGACCTGGGGCCAAAAGTGATCACAAAATATATTAACGGGCACACGAACATAGCTAAAACACAATCAGTTTTCAGACTTAGTGAAAACTGAGACATGCTGAAATATAACTCACGAAGGCATGTAAACGAGCTCGATGCACTCACCATGGTGCAAGTCACAGCTAGGCAAGCATACATATTTTTAGAAGGCACAAAATACAAGCTAGACATGGCAAGAACAATGGCATAGCATGCACGGATCAACTACAACAACGCCGGCAAAATCGCAAACGAGTTGACGATCTGCCCAGATTCACCACGAAGCAAAAGTAGATCGATTGACTCAAGCTAGGGTTCTCCATAATTGCAAACAAAGACATGGATGGATAGAGCATAACATTATTAACAAAACTCCTTTACTGATCATCCTCAAAAGAGGCACGGATCACTAGGAAACAAGCTGAACATATGGCATCATGAACTAAAATATCCCAGACTTAGTGATAACAACTAAGTCCCTGAAAACAGATTTACCGGGTGCCTCACTTTGCAAGCTTGCACAAATCACCACACACATTCTAAAAATGCATGGGTTGCACCTCTGGAAAGAAGACAAAATTCTTAACAAAACATATGAAGGACTCACAGGCATAGCATGCACACATTAATCATGGCAAAAATGACAAGAGTCTAAGATGAACTAGCAGATCTGACAATTAACTCACGAAGCCTCCTTCTAACAGCATTTTGGAAATCAAGATGAGCTCAAATTAAAATGATGCAATGGAATGAAATGATGTACTCGTCGAGGCGAACATTTGGATATATTATATGCTCAAATCGGAGCTACGGATACAAAGTTACGGCCGGTCAAAGTGGGCATAAAAATTAGGGTTCGGGGGAGAGAAGTCAACCGGATCTAGATCTGGAATCACTGTTCACGGGCACTGTTCCACGACGCGGAAACCGAGGACAACAGTGAGCTCGACGTCGCCGGAGATGGAGAAGAGGCCGGGCTGGGCCGGCCGGCGTGGAGGCAGCGGGGCGTGGCCGCGGCCACCGGAGTCGGCGAGGGGCGGTGGCGGCTGGGCGACGACGGCCCGGGGCGGCGCGGAGGCGGCGTAGGGCGGCCGGGCCCTGAGGCGAGGTAGCGGCCGGCGATGGCGAAGTCCGGTGCGGCGGCGGGGGCGCGCGGTGGCGGTCGGCGTCGGGGAAGGAGAAGCGAAGCAGCGGCGGGGCTCTGGCCCGGGGCGCGGCGCGCGGGAGCCGACGATGGGCTTCGGGCCCGCGGCGGGAGGCGGCGGGGATGTGGTCCGCCTACCACGTGGCGGCTGGCGAGTGGGCGGGCTGCGGCGGCGGACGCTGTCCGGCCGGGGGCGGACACGTCCGTCGGTGCGGGGATCTTTTTTTTTTTTGAACTAGGGTTTCGAGGAGGAGGAGAGATCCGAAATTGGAGGGGTGTATATATAGGCATAAGTGGAGCTAGGAGAGCCCAAATGAGGTGCGGTTTTCGGCCACGCGATCGTGATCGAACGCTCTAGGACATGGAGCAGAGTTTGGTGGGTTTTGGGGCAAATTTGAGGGGTGTTGGGCTGCAACACACACGAGGCCTTTTCGGTCCCTCGGTTAACCGTTGGAGTATCAAACGAAGTCCAAATGATACGAAACTTGACAGGCGGTCTACCGGTAGCAAACCAAGGCCGCATGACAAGTCTCGGTCCAATCCGGAAATGTTTAATCCCCACGCACGAAAGAAAGCTAGAAATGACCACTGGAGGAGAACGAAGCGCCGGAATGCAAAACAGACAACGGGGAAAATGCTCGAATGCATGAGATGAACACGTATGCAAATGCAATGCACATGATGACATGATATGAGATGCATGAAAACGATAACAACACACGGAGACAAAACCCGAACCCGAGGAAATAAATATAACTTAACGCCAGAAATGGCAAGAGTTTGAGTACAAATTGGGAAAGTTACACCCGGGGTGTTACATCGTCGCTCCTCCGCCCGCTGCCGTCATCATCGCCGTCACTGTCCTCCTCGTCACTTTCGCTCGATGAGGAATTTTCATCGTCGGTCGAGCTCTCCACGCAGCACCCAAGCGGCCTCCCGAGCGCCCGAAGATCTTAATGGAGAGCAGGCCACTCTCCATTAGTTTGAAATGGAGAATGTGCCCCTCTAAGAAGCTGTGGGCACGGGCAAAGGTCTCCCAGCCATGGCGGAGGTACATTACATGAGGAGCGGGGAAGTCGACATCAACCCTCGTGCTTCCGTCCCCACAGCCCCTCATGTGCAACCTCAGGGCGCGCGGATGCTTGAGCTCCATCTCCCGCGTGAAGAAGGTTGGGAGATGAAGGCGGCTGCGCAAGGGCTTATACAGCCTGATGATGAACTCTCGAGACTGGTCCCCGACATGGCCTTCCATGGGAGGTGGAACCATCAGTGGAGGTGCCACCAGGGCACCGCCCCTTCCTCCTCCTCCTCGAGCAATGCGGGGACCACGACCATGCCCCCTGCCTCCTCTCCTTGCGAACGATTCCGTTGCCTCAGGGTCCGGAGGAGGAGGGGCGCTGAGGGAGTCCTGGATTAGGGGGCCTCCGGACAACCGGACTATATCCTTTGGCCGGACTGTTGGAGTATGAAGATACAAGATTGAAGACTTCGTCCCGTGTCCGGATGAGACTCTCCTTGGCATGGAAGGCAAGCTAGGCGATACGGATATGTAGATCTCCTTCCTTGTAACCGACCTTGTGTAACCCTAACCCCCTCCGGTGTCTATATAAACCAGAGGGTTTAGTCCGTAGGACAACAAACAATCATACCATAGGCTAGCTTCTAGGGTTTAGCCTCTACGATCTCGTGGTAGATCAACTCTTGTAATACTCATATCATCAAGAACAATCAAGCAGGACGTAGGGTATTACCTCCATCAAGAGGGCCCGAACCCTGGGTAAAACATCGTGTCCCCTGCTTCCTGTTACCGTCCGCCTTAGACGCACAGTTCGGGACCCCCTACCCGAGATCCGCCGGTTTTGACACTGACATTGGTGTTTTCATTGACAGTTCCACTGTGTTGTCACCATAAGGCTTGATGGCTCCTTCGATCATCAGTAGTGATGCTGTACAGGGTGAGGTTTTCCTCCTCGGACAGATCTTCGTATTCGGCGGCTTCGTATTGCGGGCCAATTCGCATGGCCATCTGGAGCAGATCGAAAGCTACACCCCTGGCCATCAGGTCAGATTCGAAACTTAGACTACACTACTGACGTCCGCAGAGACTTGATCTTCGACGGATTCGAGCCCGTGTCAGGTGCGCCACACAGTCACAATGAGCACGACGTAACTCTGCCGCCGGACAGTGTTCGGGAGATCGCATCTGCAACTACTCCGGCCGTCAATCCGGAGCAAATTGCGCCATCTGAGAGCGAACGGATAGACCCCGCCATGGAGACCGCACTCTTAGTGGTGATAGAGCCGGATACTGACTTCACCCCTTACGAGAGCCGTGTTGCCAAACCATTGGATTCATCTCGGGCCATGGACTCTGAGCCGCTTACATCTGTGCCCGTCGAATCCGACTGGCCGCCGTTCATGGAGTTCACCTCCGCAGATATATTTCAGCACTCACCTTTCGGCGATGTGCTAAATTCATTAAGGTCTCTCTCCCTGTTAGGAGAACCTTGGCTGAACTATGTCCGGCTAGAATGGGATGCGGACGACGAAGAAATTCGTTGCCCACCCACCACCCACTTAGTAGCCACTGTCGACGATTTAACCGACATGCTCGACTTCGACTCCGAAGACATCGACGGTATGGACGACGATGCAGGAGACGAGCAGGAACCACCGCCCACAGGGCGCTGGGCCGCTACCTCATCATATGATATATACATGGTGGACACCCCAAAGAAGGCAATGGCGACGAGACAGCGGAGGATGACCCCTCCAAGAAGCAACCCAAGCGCCGACGTCAGCGGCGCCGCTCTAAGTCCCGCCACAGAAAAAGTAGTGATACCAGCACAGGAGACAATAACACTTCGGATAGTGCCAAAGACAACCACAATTCCCTCCAGCACGATGTAGAGCCGGAGGATGAACAAGCTAGCCCTCCAGAGCAGGCAGCAGATGGAGAACTAGAAGAGGACAATTACATGTCTCTCTCCGAAGACGTGGCGAGCCTCGGCGACGAAGAATTTATCGTGCCCGAGGACCCCGTCGAACAGGAGCGCTTCAAGCGCCGGCTTATGGCCACGGCGAATAGCCTGAAGAAAAAGCAGCAACAGCTTCAAGCCGATCAAGACTTGCTAGCAGACAGATGGACCGAAGTCCTTGCGGCCGAGGAGTACGAACTCAAGAGCCCCTCCAAGAGTTACCCAAAATGCAGGTTGCTACGTCACCTCGATGAGGAAGCATTGAAACCTCATTCACCAGTGTACAATGCGGCTGACCGGCCACTGCGTGGCCGAGCCAGAGAGGCGTTTCAGCCAAAAGTAAGGCAAAACACGGAACCTACGAGACCTGCGAGACGTATTGGACAGTAAGGCAAAACTTTCAAGGTCAATATACGGGTCACGGGCACACGCGCCAACATGGGATGATGATCATCGCGCCAGATACACCAAAAGCAAATCCGGTTGGGCCGAATACAGCAGACAAGACTCACATGAACTGCGTAGGGATATAGCCTGGCACAGAGGCGCCGCACACCCCCTATGCTTCACTGATGAAGTTATGGATCATGAATTCCCGGAGGGTTTCAAACCCGTAAATATCGAATCATATGATGGTACAACAGATCCCGCTGTATGGATTGAGGATTTCCTCCTTCACATCCACATGGCTCGCGGTGATGATCTACATGCCATCAAATACCTCCCACTAAAACTCAAAGGACCAGCTCAACATTGGCTGAATAGCTTGCCAGCAAACTCCGTCGGCAGTTGGGAGGATCTGGAAGACGCATTCCTTGAGAACTTCTAGGGCACTTATGTGCGACCACCAGATGCTGATAACTTGAGCCATATAACTCAGCAGCCAGGGGAATCGGCCAGACAATTCTGGACATGGTTCCTGACTAAGAAAAACCAAATTGCCGACCGTCCGGATGCAGAGGCCTTAGCGGCATTCAAGTATAACATCTACGACGAGTGGCTCGCCCGGCACCTCGGCCAGGAGAAGCCGAAGTCTATGGCAGCCCTCACGATACTCATGACCCACTTTTGCTCGGGCGAGGATAGCTGGCTGGCTCGCAGCAACAACACATCCAGGAATCCGGGCACTCCGGATAACAAAGAAGCAAACGGCAAACCACGACGCAACAAACACAAGCGCCGCAAATATGCTGATAAAACCAAAAATATGGCAGTTAATGCCGGGTTCAGGGTCTCAAAGCCCGGTCAGCGGAAGGGGCGGACCAAAAATACAAATCCGGGTCCATCCAGTCTGGACCGCATACTCGCTCGCCAATGCCAAATTCATGGCACCCCAGAAATGCCAGCCACCCATTCCAACAGAGAATGCTGGGTCTTCAAACAAGCCGGCAAGGCAGGCGCCAAACACGAAGATGGGTCTCAAAGCGGCGATAGCAACGAAGAGCCTAGATCTCCGAACACAGGAGGGCAAAAGAAATTCCCCCTCCCCATACTCAATCGGTGAATGTGGTAAATACCACCCAAATGCCCCACTTTGACCAGATATACAACCTTAAGGATGGCGGCTCAACGGAACTCGCCGTCCCACAATATAAGCTAGGGACGGTCACCTTCAACCGCAGAGATCATCCGGTCAACGCCAGCCGGAGCAATCCAGCCGCACTAATCCTCGACCCAATAGTAGATGGGTTCCACCTCACTCAAGTCCTTATGGACGGAGGTAGCAGTTTAAAACCTGCTCTACCAGGATACAGTGCGCAAGATGGGCATCGATCAGTCAGCGATCAAGCCCACTAAGGCCACTTTCAGAGGCATCATACCAGGTATGGAGGTCAGTGGTACAGGCTCCATTTCCCTCGAGGTAATCTTGGATCACCAGAAAATTACTGTACCAAAGCGTTAATCTTCAAAATCGCCCCTTTCCGCAGTGACTATCAAGCACTTCTCGGGCGAACCGCGTTCGCTCGATTCAACGCGGTGCCGCACTATGCCTACCATAAGCTCAAAATGTTCGGTCCATGCGGCGTCATCACGGTTCATGGCAAGGCCTAATATTCCTTCGACACCAACAAATACATCACTGCCTTAGCAGCAGGAACACCGAGCAGCACCTTGCAGCCGAACCTCGAGTCAACACCTAGGCTGCCGGGCGCCGTCAAGGGGCTCCGAACTACTTCGCGGAAGGATACTCCAGCTCGTCCAGGGTTCAATTAAACACTTCGGCAAAGGCCACGACAGGACGAACTCAGCGGCTCAACCGCCCTCCGTCACACAAACATTTCTTATATTTCCCTTGCAGGTTCACCTTTGACTAGGACGGACTCCACAGAGGCAGCTCGAATGCGTGTGGGGATCCTTAGACATTCCCCGCAGCGAACGTCCGGCTACAATACGGACCCGCACTCAACCTCTTCCCCCTGGTCGCAGCAGGTTCTGCTATCACAACTCCTTTTTTATCACATTACTTGCACCATACGCATAGACGTATTATTTATACAACATGTGGATTCATATGATGTTTACATGCCGGCTATTTCTTATCGAAATCATTTCATCAAATGGCATCCATACACAGCGGTATGCCCTAAATATGCCAGGGGCTTCGTCTTCCCCGTAACATGGCAATAAAAGTCCGAACACCTTCACAGAAGTTCGGCACCTCGAACTTATAGCATTATATGCATCAGCTCTGAATCATGTCTTGGGTCAATAGTTGGGTGCCCGGCTCCTATGTTTTGGTACCTTACGTTCCGCTATATTGGCTAAGGTAGCACTGGGAGAACTACTGCGATTGTGTCCCGGTTCTTCCGGACGAGCACCTCAGTAGAGAAAGCCGAAAACTGACTATCATGATACGGCGAGAGTTGGTCAGCTGTTCGAGCGGTCACAAAATCTTTAAGGATTTCTCCCGCATAATGCCACAACCAATGCAGCATGCGATGGATCGGTTTCTTTTTTTCGATCAGGCGCTTATAGAGCCCCTAGTACGGTCTTCCGAACACAAGGGGCTGCGCCGACCATACTAAAGCTCCTCTGGCTAAGTGAGAGTGATAAAGCCCTGTAGTCCGATTTCCTGTTTCGTTGTGCTGAGCACCTCCTTTGGAGGACCCAAAACTGGGATAAAGAGTGCTCAGGTTTATCCCGAACACCCCCGTACTCCTTACGTGGGGGCAGAAGCCGACGACTGGCCAACTCTCAGCCTTAATATACAAACGGCCGCATAGGAGGGTAAACTTTTATATAACAGGTGACATATCAACGACCTTGTTTAAACATTACAATGAACAGCATGATCCGCATTCAGGGAAATATAATGTCCTTGGTACATAGCTCCGCCGCAAGGTAGGATCCTTTCAGGATACTCTTATAATATGATTCGGGCTTGCGGTGCTCCTTCCCCTCCGGTGGTCCTACGGTCACCAGCTTTTCGGCATCCATCTTCCCCTGTGCACCTTTGCAAGGGCAAAGGCCATTCGCGCTCCTTCTATATAGACCGACCGCTTGATGATGTCAAGTCGAGGGCAAGCTCTTATAAGCCGCCTTACGAGCCCGAAGTAGCTGCTTGGAATCGGTTCGGTAGGCCATAGCCGGATAGCCACATCTTTCATGGATAGCTCCGCCACCTTATGTAGTTCGATCAGCTGTTTCAGTTGATCGGCAAAAGGCACCGGATAATTTGGTGCCAAATACTGAGACCAAAAAAGCTTATCGGCGGTGTTCCTCCCTCCAGCTCGGTAGAAGTGAGCGGCATCTGATATACTGTGCGGTAGCTCAGCAAATACACCTGAGAAGTCCGGATTCACAATCAGAAAAATAGTTTTCCCTTCAAATATTTTCTTTGCATGGGAAAAGCTTACCCGCCATGATTTTCCTCGCCTCTTGGATCCCCTGCAGCGCGTTTTGGGTTTCCCCCTGGGCGTCGCTCATGGCTTAGCGCACCTTGGTGAGTTCGGACTCTTTCTCCATTAAACTTTGCTCCAAGGCCTCGCATTTACTTACGGCCTCTTGCAGCTCCTGCTCAGCTTTAATAACTTTGGCTTCGTGTTTCTCACGAAGAGCCCGCTCCGTGGCCGCCTTTTCCTCGGCCTCGGCAATGGCCCTTTTGAGGGCCTCGACTTCGGTCACAACTCCTAGCACAAATTATTCGGCTTACTTCATACTGAACATTTATGTCATAATAAATGCACATAATACTGGGGCATACCTTGTTTATCCCTCAACTGCATTTGCAATCAGCCAATTTCTTCTCTGGCCCGCTCCAGACTTTTATTAAGTCTGGCGATCTCCGTAGTGTGAGAGGTAGCAACCGCTACATGTATCTGCTTGAAACAGGAGAGAAATCAATGTCATTTAGTGAGTCTTCCTGAGATCATGAATTCGATCCCCTGTCTGGTTCTTTCTTTCACCGAACAGTGTATCAGGGCTACTATCTATACTATGACACTCTTCGATAACTCATAAAACATACCTCAAAGCCTTTTATAAGAATAATACAGGCTCTGTTCAGTCCACTCTCGGTCGACTAAATTTTCTCAATCACCGCGCCCATTAGGGCACGGTGTTCATCAATGATGGAGGCATCTCGTAGCGCCACCAACAAAGCATCCGACACTTCTGTATGGACAGAGGTTGCCAGCGGAATCTTTTTCCCCACGTTTCCGGCCCCTGCGATTCGACCTCAAGGCGCCGCCTTCACGGTTTTTTCTTTTTCTCCTTGGCCGGGGTCCTTTTGGGATGAGGCCTCGGTGTTTGGCACCTGCTTGGAGGAAGGGTCCTTCGGGGGCGTCCCACTCTCCACAACGTTTGAGCTCAGCAGGTCCTCCGATGAGGATTCTTCGGTACGGGACCTCGCGGGACTATAAGAAATATACGGCTTAGGTTAAAATACCAAGCCACGATGAGTTCGGGTGCTTAAACGTATTCATATTTTATATACTCACGAGTTCACCAGGGGCTGGGCCCTGGGATCCCATGCCGGGCCGCTGTCGGCGTCGGCAGGAGACTCCTCTTGACGAGGAATCTTTCCTCTTTCGGGTAGTTCGGCCTCCAAGGATGCGGAGGCCATCCTCTTCCCTCCACAGGGGATTCATCTCCCTCCTCCTTTTCGTCCTCTTCAAAGGCGGAATGGGCATCAGAGCCTTCGGGTATTGTGCCCGAAGTGTCGCGACGACGAAGGCTGCCCCGGGTCTTTTTAGCCTCCTTCTCGGCCGTCTTCTTCGGCACCTTGTAAGGCGCCGGGACCAGCATCTTCGTCAGAAGTGGGATGGCCAGGTCTTCGGGCAGCGGGGCCGGATAATTGATCCGCTCCGCCTTCTTCGTCCAGCTCCGGGAAAGTTGAATGAACACGCGTCAAGCGCTTCATTTGGGTCATGCAGATGGAAAAATTAGATAACTCACCGAACTTGCAGGGCGGGACAGTTGGTACCCGCGGTCTTCTATGGAGTCCAGCCATGATTTGCTGGACTTAAAAAGCACTTTCCAAATGTACTTGTGCGACAAGCCGAAGAGCCTTCGCAAGGTTTGGTGCCTGGCCGGATCAAACTCCCATAAATTGCAAGTCCGGTGTTGACAAGGCAGTATCCGGCGGACTAACATCACCTGGACTACGTCGACGAGTTCAGTGTTCTTATCTCCCATATCTTTAACGCGCGTCTGGAGCACTGACAGTTCGTCGGACGAGGACCAATCCAGTCCTTTCTTGACCCAGGACATAAGCCGCAGAGAGGCACCGGATCGAAACTCAGGAGAAGCGGCCCATTCCTTACCGCTTGGCTCAGTGATGTAAAACCGCTGTCGGTGTACAAAAAGAGGGGTACACTTTTTGTACCCCTATAACTGTGCACGGGCAGTCTGAGCCACGGGCACCACCACACTGAGCAAGGCAAGGGAGGTGAGCCAAGGTACGGCCGAAGCTCAGGAGAAGCAGAACGACGCCAAGACCAAGACCACAAAGAGCAAAGGGGACGAAGCGGACCCCCCGGCAAGATCCTTGCCGGGAGGTGGTTTTAGCAAACCCGGCAAGACCCTTGCCATAGCAGCTCGCCCCACACCTACGGAGTAAGTCACCCTTGAGTCCACTGCCCCCATGGGGCAAGGATTCGGGAGACATCCCCGTGGTGGCATGCGGATCTTTGTGAAGACATTCAAGATCAGATACACCCTTTAGAAGATGATGATCCTTGGCGGGATCCCAGCTAAGGAGGACCACAAGGCCCCCGGCAAAAGCCTTGCCGGGGATGACAGCAGGCGCCACGGCAAGACCCTTGCCGGGGCCCCGGCAAGGCCCTTGCCAAGAACACCCGTAGGGCCACCATCAGGCCCATGCCAGTCAAACCTCGTCCGCCATTCGCATGCAGCTGCCGACCCAACCAGCTGGGCAGACACCTGCGTGGCGGCATGCGGATCTTCGTGGAGACCCACCACTGTGCCACCTCAGCTGCCTGCCTGCCTACATGGCACCGCGGGCGCCACTGGCCAGGGCGCGTGTCGACACGAGAGGGAGCGGCGACGGACGAGACAGGGCTCTCCCCCGTCCCCGATAAAGCAAGGACACCTGGGCAAGACGCATTAAGTGCGCCTTGTCATGTAATGCAAGGGATAACCTCACATCACTGTACCCTTTCCACCTCATGTGTGCCACTGTGGCAACCCCTTCCTATAAAAGGAGGCCCGATGCGACCAAGAGGAGGATTCGGCTTTTTGGAGCTCCTCACGCCCCATAGCTAGCTCAAGAACACAGATATACAATCCACCAAAGCAGGAGTAGGGTTTTACGCATCCCCGCGGCCCGAACCTGGATAAACGAACCGTGTGCTATCTGTTTGATCCGCTCTTCTCACGACCCCGCGCCCCGCAACCGTAGTAGGGATTCTTGTGATCCCATAGGTGTCGTTCCCACCGACATCTTTGGCGCGCCAAGTAGGGGGGCGCAGTTGTGAGAATCAGCTTTAGCAGTTAGTTCGACACTTCTTCATCGTCATGGCGCCCAAGAAGAAGAAGACGGTGGCAGTTGGCCCATCGGAAGCCGGACATCCCGTCCCGACGCGGGCGAGCAGCGGACCGGTCGCAGAAAGGACCCAGGGCGCCGTTCGTGAACACCAACACCGTCCCAGCAGCGGAGTTTGGGTGGCGGCGATGTTCGTGCGCCTGGTAACGGGCCGCACGCCGCCAAATCCAAAGACGGAGCCAGGCCCTCCGCGGGTGGCGCGGGGCCTTCCAAGATCACTGCCACCCAGCCCGAAGGCGATGCGAGGGCCTCCAAGACTCCCACGCCGGTGCCGACGGCGGGCTCCTCTCAAGCGGCGCGTGACGAACGGCGTAATCGCACCGAAGACCCTAGGCGTCGCCGTGGAAGAGCCCCGAGCGCCACTCCCGGGAGGTAGAAGACCTGCCCGCTCGCCGAGGCGCTGGTGAAGATGGCATGCGACGCGCGGGGTCGTGATAGAGCTCCTTCTAACATGGTCAGAAGTCGAAGCGCGTCGCGATCCGTGCAGGTTTCACTGCCACCAACGCCAGCAGAAGCCCTGGCGCGCGCGCAGTTGCTCCTCGATTTTCCTCCCACTACGGGGAAACTCGACGAATGGAGAGCCACTATCCGAAGCCTTGTTGCGGTGGCCAACAAAGACGAACCGAGTCCGGTGGAGCCCCCGGGTCGACGCTCCAACGGAGTCCCATGCACCAGTGGCAGGAAAGCCGGCGGCGCCGCGACCATGGTGCACTCGCCTCCTCCTCGCCCGGTACCGCGGACGCCAGCCCGTCGCGACGTTACAGGTGACGAAATCTCCATAGCATCGTCCGACCCGCGGACCCACTGTGACCAGCACCAAGTCCTTCGGGAACGAGAACATGAAGACGCTTGAACCACTATCGAGCACCGGCGCGGAGCGCGCCACCAGTCAGACAGGCGAGCAGGGCCTGCTGTGAACCACCCGGCACCGGAGAGCCCTAGAGGCCTACCTTACAAGGTAGGCTGTCCGGCTTTTACCCGTGAGCTGCGGCAGTTCCAGTGGCCCACTCACCGCACCTTCAAACGTGACGTGGGCGAAAAGTACAGTGGCAAGACCCACCCGTCCGAGTTCCTCAGCATCTACACCATTGCGATGCAAGCTGCCGGAGCCCGCGACGATAAGGTGCTTGCGAATTACTTTCCGTTGGCTCTTAAACCCAACGCCATGTCATGGTTGATGCACTTGCCGGTAGACTCTATTTCCTCCTGGTCGGATTTGTGACATGAGTTTGTGGGCGCCTTTACTAGAGGCCACCAAGCCCATGGCCATGTGAGCGACCTGCACGTCATTCCCAGAAGGGAGGCGAGAGTCTCCGCAAGTATATACAGAGGTTCAGCCGGATACAGTACAATATCCCTGATGTTCACCCTGCCGCCATCATCAGCGCGTTCCATCAGAACGTGCGTAACTGCAAGATGCGCGAAGAGCTGGCAATGAACAAGGTGAAAGATGTAGCAGAACTCTATGTTCTTGCTGACATATGTGCCCGGGCTGAAGAGGGAAGGAAGTACCCCGGCGAAGACGCCGGCGTGGAAACCGACTCCTCAGATGAAGATACTGCCGCCCCGGCGAAGAAGGGCCGGCGCCGCAACAGGAAGCGCAAAGGTAAAGCCGTGCTTGCCGTCGAGGGATCTAATGACACTGGCTCCACCAAGAAAACCAAGGCAGATGACCCCGGCAAGGAAATTGCCGGATGTGTCGCCTGCCGGGCCTTGGCGGTTACCGAGAAGCCAGGAAACTCCGACAAGCGATACTGCAAGATCCATCGCACCAAAGGCCATGCTCTCCAAGACTGCCAACAGGTTGAGCTCCTCGCTGAGAAGCAGAGGGCTGAATATGAGAGGCGGGACAAGGAGATGGGCCAAGACGGTGCTAAGGGGTCCGGCAAGAAGCGTGACGGCCAGGCGGGCCGTCGCGGCAAGGATAAACAACAGGAGAGGCCCGCCCGGGGCCGTGACCAAAAGCCATAAGACGACGATCACGAAGAGGACGACGAATCCGGCGACCAAGAGTTTCAGAAAGCTACAGAGGCCATGTGCGTCGACGGTGGCGCATCGCTGCATACTTCTCACCGCCAGCTTAAACAGTGGGCGCGAGAGATTACAGCGGCAGAGCCGTCGTTTGATGCCCAAAGGCCGCTGAAGTGGTCCAGCACACCTATCATTTTTGACACTGAGGATCACCCTGATCGCACTACTGCGATCGGGTGCTTGCCATTGTTGGTTTCACCAACAATACGCAACCTCAAGGTGACAAAGATGCTAGTCGATGGCGGGGCCGGTCTGAACTTGATCTCGCCTGCCGTGATTGAGAAACTGCAGATTCCTGATGGAGACCTCGAAGAGACGGGCACGTTTCAGGGGGTCAACCCGGGAAGAAGCCAACCTAAGGGAAAGGTCACGCTGCCCGTGACTTTTGGAAGCAATCTAAACTACAGGATGGAGAGGATCGTGTTTGGTGTTGCCAAGATCCCCTTGCCTTACAACGGGATCCTTGGCCGCCCAGCGCTGGCCAAGTTCATGGCGGCGTCACACTACGCCTACAACACCCTGAAGATGCCAGGACCTGTGACGATCATCACCATCCCCTTCGATAAGAAAGATGCGCTGATTTGTGCTGACCAACTATACCAGCAAGCTGTTGCAGCAGCTGCCGCCACTAGGGTACTTGCTCCTGCCGCTGGGACCCCGGGAGGGAAGAAGAAGAAGACCGGTGAGACCTCGGACACCCACTCCGGCAAGCGCACCTCTTCGGAGTGTAGCGCTCCCATCGAGGACGTGCCAGAGAGCTCCACCGGCGGAAACAAGAAGCCCAGGGCCATACCGCCGGGAACCAAGAAGGTTTCTGTCAATGAGGACGGCACAGGAGGGGCTTTCACCATAAGATCCACCCTTGCAGACAAATAGGAAGACGCGCTCGTCACCTTCCTGCGGGCGAATGTTGATGTGTTTGCATGGCAAGCTTCCGACATCCCTGGTGTTCCTAGTGAGGTGATTGAGCACCACCTTGCTGTCTGTCCTCATGCGCGGCCCGTCAAGCAGAAGGTCAGAAAGCAAGCTTTGGAACGACAAGAGTTCATCACAGAGGAGATCCGGAAACTGGAAGCAACGGGTTTGGTAAGAGGAGTGCTCCATCCAACATGGTTGGCCAATCCGGTCATAGTGCGCAAGGCTAATGGGAAGTGGAGGCTGTGTATTGATTACACAGATATCAATAAGGCTTGTCCTAAGGAACCCTTCCTGTTGCGGCGCATCGACCAGATTGTTGACTCCACAGCTGGGTGTGATCTGTTGTCATTCCTCGATGCCTACTCCGGCTACCACCAGATCTTCATGACAAGAGAAGACGAAGAGAAAACAACATTCATCACCCCATGTGGTACGTATTGTTTCATGCGGATGCCTTTCGGGCTGAAGAGTGCTGGTTCGACGTTTGCAAGGGCGGTCCAGATTGGTTTTGAACCCCAGCTCCATAGAAATATGGAAGCTTATATGGATGACATAGTGGTCAAAACCAAGAACAGGGCAACCCTCATACCGGATTTGCAACAAACATTTGCAAACCTGCGCAAGATCAATCTCAAGCTGAACCCTGAGAAGTGCGTCTTTGGCATTCCGTCCGTCAAGCTTCTCGGGTTCTTTGTATCACAGCGTGGGATAGAGGCCAATCCGGACAAGATCAAAGCTATAGAGCAAATTGAAGCACCCAAGCGAATCAAGGATGTGCGTCGGCTTGCTGGTTGCGTCGCCGCTATGGGCAGATTCATTTGCAAGTCTGCCGAGCGCGCCCTTCCCTTTTTCAAGATCCTAAAAAAGGCGGGCCTGATGGAGTGGACGCCAGAAGCCAAAGCAGCATTGCAAGATTTTAAGAAGTACCTCTCCTCCGCGCCAATACTAGTTGTGCCTAGGCCATAGGAGCCGTTGCTGCTATACCTGGCAGCAACGAACCAGGTGGTCAGCGCCGCACTAGTGGCATAGAGAGAGATTGACGACGAGGTAATGGCAGCGACAGAGCTCGACACCACCAATGCAGAGACGACACAGCCAGTTGAAGTGCCGCCAAAGAAGAAAATGATGCAGCACCCGGTCTACTTTTTTAGTTCCCTCCTGCAGGGAGCTGGATCAAGGTACTCCGGCGTGCAGAAACTGCTCTTCGGCCTTCTTATGGCCTCGAGGAAGCTGCGTCACTACTTCCAGGCACACGAGATCACTGTCGTCACTCGCCTCCCTCTGCAATGGATATTGCACAATCCAGATGCAACGGGAAGAATTGTGGAATGGGCACTGGAGCTGTCCAGCTTTAGCCTCAAGTTTGAAAGTACTTCAACGATTCAGAGCCGAGTCCTGGCGGAGTTCATTGCAGAGTGGACCGCAACGCCTGACGAAGAAGCCCAAGAGACTGCTCTCCCCGGTAAGGAGGGAAGTTGCAGTTGGATCATGTACTTTGATGGAGCTTTCTCCTTACACGGCGCCGGGGCTGGCGTACTGCTTGTCGCGCCCACCGGAGAGCACCTCAAGTACGTGATCCAGATGCACTTCCCCAGGGAGGTGTCAACAAACAATACGGTAGAGTACGAAGGGCTGCTTGCTGGTCTTAGGATCGCGGCGGACCTCGGAATCAAGAAGCTCATCGTCAGGGGCGACTCGTAGCTCGTCGTCAAGCAAGTCAACAAGGACTACCAGAGCCCGTTGATGAAGGCCTACGTCGATGAAGTGAGAAAGTTGGAAGAGCGTTTCGACGGTATACAGGCTGAATACATTCCCCGAGCGGAGAACGATATCGCCGATTACCTGTCAAAACGCGCTGCCCTCAAGCTACCTATGGAACCAGGTACCTTTGTGCTCCAGCTAACTCAACCATCCGTTGATCCATCAACAGAGCAGAACAAGAGGAGGAAATCAGGACCCCGCAAGTACTTTCCCGCCAAGCTCCCTGGAGCCATTGGCAAGGATGTTGCCGGGGACACTGAACCCGCCACGGGACGGCTAGCTCCGGCGGAGCGTCAAGCTCTTGCCGTCGAGACAGCCGCTCCCATAGCGGAGGAAATGCCTTTAGTCCTCGCCGTCGAGCCCCAGGCTCCAGCGTGGGCACAGCATACCGTCCGATTCCTCCAAACAGGGGAACTTCCTGAAGAGCAGGAAGAAGCGGAAAAAGTAGCCCGTCGCTCTACCATGTACCAGTTCGTTGATGACATCCTATACAGAAAGAGGCCAAACGGTGTGAAATTGAAGTGTATCCCTCGGGAGGAAGGACTGGAGCTGTTGGCGGAGATACACGGAGGCATATGTGGATCCCACATCGGGTCAAGGGCCCTTGCCGGCAAGGCATTTCGGCAAGGCTTCTTCTGGCCCACCGCCCTCCAGGATGCGACGACACTAGTCACCAGGTGTGAAGCGTGTCAGTTCCATTCAAAGAAGCTTCATCAGCCAGCTCAAGCCCTTCAAACCATTCCTCTCTCCTGGCCCTTCTCGGTCTGGGGGATCGACATACTGGGCCCTTTCCCCCGCGCTGTCGGGGGCTTTGAGTACTTATACGTTGCAATCGACAAGTTCACAAAGTGGCCGGAGGTGGAGGCAGTGAGAAAGGTCACAGCTCAGTCAGCTGTCAAGTTCTTCAAGGGACTAGTGTGCCGTTTTGGTGTACCCAACATGGTCATCACCGACAACGGCACACAGTTCACAAGCCGCACTTTCATGCAATATATCCAAGACCTCGGCAGCAAAGTCTGTTTCGCTTCCGTTGCTCACCCACGAAGCAATGGTCAAGCTGAGAGGGCAAACGCTGAAGTACTGCGAGGCTTAAGGACCAAGACCTTTGACAGGCTGCACAAGAGTGGAAGGCGCTGGATTGATGAGTTGCCGACGGTTTTTTGGTCGATCGGGACGAGGCCAAATCGAGCCACCGGCCAGACACCCTTTGCCCTAGTATACGGGGCAGAAGCAGTTCTCCCCACTGAACTCATATATGGGTCACCTCAAGTGCTCGCTTATGATGAGCTTGAGCAAGAGCAACTGCGGCAAGATGACGCAATGCTCCTTGAGGAAGATCGTCTTCGGGCAGCTGTGAGAGCAGCACGCTACCAGCAAGCCTTGCGCCGCTACCATAGCCGCAAGGTTCATGCCCGAAGCCTTGAGGAAGGCGACCTTGTCCTTCGGCGCGTTCAATCGGCCAAGAATTCCAACAAGTTGACGCCAAAGTGGGAAGGCCCTTATTGGGTAATACGAGTCACCAGGCCCGGCGCAGTCCGCCTGGAGACCGAAGATGCCGTTCCGGTGAGTAACTATTGGAACAATGAGCATCTTCGCAAGTTTTACCCATGAGGCGTGGCTTGCCGGGCCCCCCGGCAAGCCATCTTTTGTACAAGCATTGTCGATGATGCATGTAACCCTTTGTACAAAGCCAGGCGCAGACCCTGAGCATAAATAAATGAAGCGCTGGCACCCTAAGTTATAGCATGCATGCTAGGTCGAGTCTCGTCCTTGGTTAGGGTTGTTAGTGCTTAGCGGCGACTAACCCCTAGCTTAGAGGTCGAGTGTGCGTCTCTTTGTCTTTCTTTTGTCTTCTTTGGTTCATAGGACACACAGATATCCGTGTCAAACCACTTGGGGAGGAAAAGAAGATGAACAGACCAGCATCTAGCCCCCGGCAAGCCAGCATTGCCGGGGGCTACAAGAGCAAAGATTCACCCACGGCAAACCAGGGTTGCCGGGGGCTGCATCTTCAGATAAGTTCTTCATCCCTTACCATGCATTCCATTATGGACAAAGGTATGTGAAACCTTGTTTTCCCCTAAGCTACCGTGCTCCCATAACTCTATGCCCTAGGGCTCGTTCCTGGGGCCATGTTTGGTCGTAGTCGCGGCAGCGAAAGGATGAAACAAGGAGCCAGAACCCGCCTCATCCCTGCCTCCGCGAAAGGCGTGAGGAAGGTCGAGCGAAGTGGGGAGACAGCAAGGCCTGTTGCCGGGCAAGGAAATGTTTATCTTGAAGATATCAAGGATTTACTCCTTGTCGTGGGTTCCACCCGCAAACAAATGACCCGGCAAGCATCCCTTTTTCATTAAAAACATTCCACTCAGGTACAGTCCATAGGGAATGAAAAACATGAATGATGGGATTACAAGTTTTAAATTCAACAAAGGCCCGAAGGCTTACAAACTAAAAAGAGATAAGGTGCCTGTAATCCCTTTCTTGTCCCTCTCCTCAGGAGGCAGGTCAAGGAGGCGAAAGAGACAAAAGGAGCGCCTAGGCGAGCTACGGGTGGCAGAAGACACCAAGAGAACATCTTGGTGGCCGTCCAAAGGCTGGATGGTGATGGCGGCGCCGGAAGCAGAGCTCGAAGACGAGGCGGCAGGACGTCAGCACGCATCGAAGGCGTCGGTGCTCGCGTACTCCGACTTGACGGCCTTGCCGCCCGCCCTCTTCCTCTTTCGCAGCCTCCCAACGCCAGCCGCCCAAGGAGACGACCCCGAGAAGTTCATGGAGCCGGCAACGCGGATGATGGGGTCGCCGGTGCCGCACGGAGCGGCACCCGACACCTAATCGGACCCGTCATCCTGCCGCCTACTACCCTCGTCTTCGCTGCCACTGTCCTCCTCGTCACTCCTGCCCGAGGAGGAGTCTTCACTATCAGAAGAGCTCTCCACGCAGCACCTTGCACGGGTCCCAAAGCACCCGAAGACCTTAACGGAGAGAAGGCCACCCTCCATCAGCTTAAAAAGGAGAGTGAGCCCCTCCGTCAAGCGGTGGATATGGGCAAACGTCTTCCATCCCCGACGGAGATACATCACGTGCGGGGCGGGGAAGTCGACGCGGGCCCGTGTGCCACTGATCCCGTAGCCCCTCATGTGCAGCCACAACGACTCCGGCGGATCCAGCTCCATCTCCCGTGCGAATGGAGTCGGGAGACGAAGGCGACGGTGAGGCGGCCGGCGCAGCCTGACGAAGAACTCGCAAGGGTCATCCCCAACGTGGCCCTCCATGGGGGAGGAACTGCTGGCGGAGGCGAGGCCGGCGCGCCGCCCCGTCCTCCTCTTCCCCGAGCGCCCCGGCCTCGCCCACGGCCTCGCCCAAGGCCTCACCCCCTCCCCCTTCCCCTCGCAGCTGGCTCTGCCACCGCGGGTGCAGGAGAAGGAGGGACGCGTTGTCGAGCGGCGACCCTCACCGCCACCGTTGAAGGACCAGGATTCCCTCTCTCCATGGCGGATGGAAGAGGGGAGCAGAAGCTGAAGGAAGGAGGAGATCTAGGAATGCGGGACGCCATCCCCCCTCCCGCTCTTTATAAAGGAACGGGGTGGGGGCTCGGCCACCCCGCTCAGCCAATCAAGACGCGGAAGGCGCAGGGACTGGGACCGACCCGCCGCCCCAGCCCGCGGCGGCCCGGTTTCCCGCCTCCACCGTCGCCACCCCAAGCGCATGAGAGCCATGTGGCAGGCGTGCAAGACCGAGGCGACGGGTGAGGCGACCTCTCCTCACCCCGTGATCATAGGGAGTGGACGCATTGAAGACCACGCCTTGGCCCCATTCAGTAAATGGGCCGTGCCTCCACGCCTCCCTCCGTTTATGGGGAGGGCGCGAACTGCCCCTTTACTACGACGTGACGCATGCATGTAGAGCTCAGCCCCACGCATGCCGCCCACGTCACACACGCCTCCCCACGCCGCGCCATGCGCGGGAAGCGCGGGAAGCACAACGCGCGAAGAAACTTACCGCGGTAAAAACCGCCCTGCCTGCCCGCGCATCGTTTTTGGGCCTAGCCCAACGACGCGATTGCGCTTACGTGTGGCCCAGGCCCGGGGGCTCCTATCGGTGTACAAAAACAGGGGTACACTTTTTGTACCCCTATAACTGTGCACGGGCAGTCTGGGCCACGGGCACCACCACACTGAGCAAGGGAAGGGAGGTGAGCCAAGGTAAGGCCGCAGCTCAGGAGAAGCAGAACGACGCCAAGACCAAGACCACAAAGAGCAAAGGGGGCGAAGCAGACCCCCCCCCCCCCCCCCCCCCGGCAAGATCCTTGCCGGGAGGCGGTTTTAGCAAACCCGGCAAGACCCTTGCCGTGGCAGCTCGCCCCACACCTACGGAGTAAGTCACCCTTGAGTCCACTGCCCCCATGGGGCAAGGATTCGGGAGACATCCCCGTGGTGGCATCCGGATCTTTGTGAAGACATTCAAGATCAGATACACCCTTTAGAAGATGATGATCCTTGGCGGGATCCCAGCCAAGGAGGACCACAAGGCCCCCGGCAAAAGCCTTGCCGGGGATGACAGCAGGCGCCACGGCAAGACCCTTGCTGGGGCCCCGGCAAGGCCCTTGCCAAGAACACCCGTAGGGCCACCATCAAGCCCACGACAGTCAAACCTCCACCGCCGTTTGCATGCAACTGCCGACCCAACCAGCTGGGCAGACACCTGCGTGGCGGCATGCGGATCTTCATGGAGACCCACCACTGCACCACCTCAGCTGCCTGCCTGCCTACATGGCACCGCGGGCGCCGCTGGCCAGGGTGCGTGTCGACACGAGAGGGAGCGGCGACGGACGAGACAGGGCTCTCCCCCGTCCCCGATAAAGCAAGGACACCTGGGCAAGACGCATTAAATGCGCCTTGTCATGTAATGCAAGGGATAACCTCACATCACTGTACCCTTTCCACCTCCCGTGTGCCACTGTGGCAACCCCTTTCCTATAAAAGGAGGCCCGAGGCGACCAGGAGGAGGATTTGGCTTTTTGGAGCTCCTCACACCCCATAGCTAGCTCAAGAACACAGATATACAATCCACCAAAGCAGGAGTAGGGTTTTACGCATCCTCGCGGCCCGAACCTGGATAAACGAACCGTGTGCTATCTGTTCGATCTGCTCTTCTCACGACCCCGCGCCCCGCAACCGTAGTAGGGATTCTTGTGATCCCATAGGTGTCGTTCCCACCGACAACCACTGTTGTTGCCACTCCATGACAGAATCATTAAAGGTTCCCGTTGGCCATATGACGTTGGGCATCTTGCTCACCATAGCGCCCCCGCACTCGGCGTGATCACCGCTCACCACCTTAGGCTTCACATTAAAGAGCTTCAGCCATAAACTGAAGTGTGGCAAAACACGGAGAAAAGCCTCACACACGACAATGAATGTCAAGATGTTGAGGAAGGAATTAGGGGACAGATCGTGAAGATCGATCCCATAATAGTACATGATACCACGAACGAATGGGTGAAGGGGAAATCCTAGCCCGTGGACAAAGTGAGGGAGGAATACAACCCTCTCGTGGGGTTCCGGAGTGGGGACAATCTGTCCCGCCGTCGGGAGACGGTGGCCGATTTTCTTGGCCAGATACCCGGCCCCCCGAAGCTTTTTGATATCCTTCTCTCGAATGATAGAGTCCATCCATTTACCTCCTGCTCCGGATCCAGACATCTTTGGAAGACCTTTTGTGGGTGGAGTAGGTGAATGCTCGCGCGTTGGAGCCTGAGCAGAATGGAATGAGTGGGGAAGAAGGTATGGGTGAAGAGTGTGAATTCTTGTCCCTTTGTAAGGATGGAAGAGGCGATGCGCCTCCCCCTCGCCTGATAAAACCTCTTATTCCCCAAGAGCCGTGAGTAATGGCGCGGTTGGGTTACCTGTGTCCATATTGATGAGAATCCCGTGATAAGGGGGACACGATCTCTGCTTTGACAAGACGTGACAAAGAAACTGCCTCGCAATATGCGCAGTGCTGGTTGAGAAAAACGGTTCAGATAAGCACCGGGCCGTGACGTGATTTTGTGCTGCCAAAACATGTCAGCAGATTAGACTTATAGAAATATTATTCTCTCTACGATGGGGTGTGGAACTTGTTTTGCAGAACCGGACACTATCCTTGTGTTCAAAAATCTTCCATGAAGTATTTGGGGAAGAACCCGCCTTCTAATGCCGAAGACAATACTGCGCGCCGGACTCATCGTCATTGAAGCCTGGTTCAGGGGCTACTGAGGGAGTCCTGGATTAGGGGGTCTCTGGACAACCTGACTATATCCTTTGGCTGGACTGTTGGACTATGAAGATACAAGATTGAAGACTTCGTCCCGTGTCCGGATGGGACTCTCCTTGGCGTGGAAGGCAAGCTAGGCAATACGGATATGTAGATATCCTCCCTTGTAACTGACCTTGTGTAACCCTAGCCCCCTCCGGTGTCTATATAAACCGGAGGGTTTAGTTCGTAGGACAACAGACAATCATACCATAGGCTACCTTCTAGGGTTTAGCCTCTACGATCTCGTGGTAGATCAACTCTTGTAATACTCATATCATCAAAAAAATCAAGCAGGACGCAGGGTATTACCTCCATCAAGAGGGCTCGAACCTGGGTAAAACATCATGTCCCCTGCTTCCTGTTACCGTCCGCCTTAGACGCACAGTTCGGGACCCCCTACCCGAGATCCGCCGGTTTTGACACCGACAGGCGCGCTGTCGAGAAGAAGCCCTCGTCACCGCCATCGGAACTCCACCACACCCTTACCCTCACGCCATGGCCAGATGAGAAGAATCAGAAAGGAGAGGGAGAAGTGTGTGAAGGAGAACACTGCCCCGACCCTTTTTATAGGAGGATGGGGTAGGGGGCAGGTTCCTCCTACGGGAAATAGCTGCCCCTCTCCTCCAATACGGCCACTCTACACCCACAATAACTCTGGAGGTCGAAGCCGCCCTTCTGCCCCAACCATCGACGCTCGGATTTCTGCCATGGCACTCTCCCCCGTGTCCTCCACCTACCATGACAAATGCATGCAGGACATGTGGTAGAGCGCGTGCGGAACGTGGGGCCACTAGTAGAAAAGGTGCTTTGGTTCGTCCAGAAAAGAGCATTAGTACCGGTTGCATTACGAACCGGGACTAATGTGAGCATTATTCCCTGTTCGAGCGGCTAGGGCACCGTACAGGCATTACAACCGGTTCAAATGGGACCTTTAGTCCCGGTTGGTGCCATGAACCGGGACTAAAGGGTGCGATGCCCATTAGTACCGGTTCGTGGCACGAACCGGTACTAATGAGGTTGAGGCATTAGTACCGGTTCGTGGCACCAACCTGTACTAATGGTGCAATTTTCAAATCCTACACCCCCCCTGTGTATCGCCTTTTCAGTTTTGTAAAAAGCAATAGAAAATAATAAAAACTTCAAAAGTTAAAATCCTTCGAGATGTAGTTATGTTACTACGTCTACTAGTCAGGAAAAATTAAAAACTTAAATTTGGACATATTTCGCAAAAAGTGTAGGGAAAATGTAAAACGGCTATAACTTTTGCATACGATGTCAGAAAAAAACGTATAATATATCAAAATGTTCAGCACGAAAATCCGCATCCGGTTTTGGCGGCCTACAGCCTGTTTGCAAATTTTTAGAATCCTCAAATTCTAAAAGGAAAAAAGGTTATGCTCATTTCTTTTTTTAGTTTTTGTTAAATCTGGTCAAAGTATGGTCAAACTACTTATTCAAGAAGTATTAGTGTTACTAAATAATTATTCAAGAATATTAGTGTTACTAAATAATTATTTCAATTTTTTTAATTTTGGTCAAATCTGGTCAAACTGTGTTCAAACAATGGTCAAACTACAAATTCAAGAAATATTAGTGTTACTAAATAATTATTGTTTTTTAGCACGATAGTTTCAAACTCAAACAGTGAAATGTGTGACTTCATGCTCAAGCTAAACTCGTGAGGGTTAATAGGATTGACATCTTACTATTGTTAGGAAAACAACAAGTGCAGACTTGGAAATGAGGGAGAATAGAACCCGGAAGTTAAGCGTGCTCAGGCTGGGGTAGTGAGAGGATGGGTGACCGTTCGGGAAGTTAGATGATTTGGAATGATGAGGGGTGATTAGAGATTAGAGGTTAAATTGAGCAGTGATGAGGGATGATTAGAGATTAGAGGTTAAAATAATTCTGAAATTTGAAAATTCGGGAAAAAATTTCAAAAATAAAATTTTTGAAAAAATAATTCAAAAAAATCATAAAATTTCCTTTAGTATCGGTCGGTGACACCAACCGGGACTAAAGGCCCTCCACGTGGCCGCTGCGTGGAGGTCCACCTTTAGTCTCGGTTCGTATAAGAACCGAGACTAAATGGGGGGCTTTAGTAACGACCCTTTAGTCCCGGTTTCAGAACCGGGACTAAAGGCCCTTATGAACCGGGACAAATGGCCCTTTTTCTACTAGTGGGCGAGTGGGGAGGCAGTTTCCACCCCGTGCTCTTAGTGCGAGGAGAATCAGCGGGCCACGATCAAAGTTCTTCCATGACGCCGCGCACAACTGATGTCTACTACACAACCTTCTTCTTGTAGACGTTGTTGGGCCTCCAAGTGCAGACGTTTGTAGGACAGTAGCAAATTCCCTCAAGTGGATGACCTAAGGTTTATCAATCCGTAGGAGGCGTAGGATGAAGATGGTCTCTCTCAAGAAACCCTGCAACCAAATAACAAACAGTCTCTTGTGTCCCCAACACACCCACTACAATGGTAAATTGTATAGGTGCACTAGTTCGGCGAAGAGATGGTGAAACAAGTGGTATATGGATAGTAGATACAGATATTTGTAATCTGAAATAATAAAAACAGCAAGGTAACTAGTGATAAAAGTGAGCGTAAACGGTATTGCAATGTGTTGAAACAAGGCCTAGGGTTCATACTTTCGCTAGTGCAAGTTCCCTCAACAATACTAACATAATTGGATCACATAACTATCCCTCAACATGCAACAAAGAGTCACTCCAAAGTCACTAATAGCGGAGAACAAACGAAGAGATTATGGTAGGGTACGAAACCACCTCAAAGTTATTCTTTCCAATCAATCCGTTGGGCTATTCCTATAAGTGTCACAAACAGCCCTAGAGTTCGTACTAGAATAACACCTTAAGACACAAATCAACCAAAACCCTAATGTCACCTAGATACTCCAATGTCACCTCAAGTATCCGTGGGTATGATTATAAGATATGCATCACACAATCTCAGATTCATCTATTCAACCAACACATAGGACCTCAAAGAGTGCCCCAAAGTTTCTACCGGAGAATCACGACGAAAACATGTGCCAACCCCTATGCATAGGTTCATGGGCGGAACCCGCAAGTTGATCACCAAAACATACATCAAGTGAATCACGTGATATCCCATTGTCACCACAGATATCCACGGCAAGACATACATCAAGTGTTCTCAAATCTTTAAAGACTCAATCCGATAAGATTACTTCAAAGGGGAAACTCGATTCATTACAAGAGAGAAGAGGGGGAGGAGAAACATCAGATCCAACTATAATAGCAAAGCTCCCGATACATCAAGATCGTATCACCTCAAGAACACGAGAGAGAGAGAGAGAGATAACACATACCTACTTGTACATACCCTCAGCCCCGAGGGAGAACTACTCCCTCCTCGTCATGGAGAGCACCGGTATGATGAAGATGGCCACCGGAGATCGATTGCCCCCTCCGGCAGGGTGCCGGGACGGGTCTAGATTGGCTTTCGGTGGCTACGGAGGCTTCTGGCGGCGGAACTCCCGATCTATTGTGCTCACGGATGTTTTTAGGGTATATGGAGATATATAGGCGGAAGAAGTACGTCAGGGGGGCCACGAGGGGCTCACGAGGGTGGAGGGCGCGCCCAGGGGGGTGGGGGCGCCCCCCTGCCTCGTGACCTCCTCGCAGATCCCCCGACATGCACTCCAAGTCTTCTGGGATTGTTTCCTTCCAAAAATGAGTTCCGTGAAGTTTTAGGTCAATTGGACTCCGTTTGATTTTCCTTTTCTTTGAAACCCTAAAACAGGGTAAAAACAGAAACTGGCACTGGGCTCTGGGTTAATAGGTTAGTCCCAAAAATGATATAAAAGTATATAATAAAGCCCATAAACATTCAAAACAGTAGATAATATAGCATGGAGCAATCAAAAATTATAGATACATTGGAGACGTATCAGCATCCCCAAGCTTAATTCCTGCTCGTCCTCGAGGAGGTAAATGATAAAAGAAAGATTTTTTGATGTGGAATGCTAGTTGGCATAATTTCAGTGTAATTCTTCTTAATTGTGGTATGAATATTCATATTAGGAAGATTCAAGACAAAAGTTCATATTGACATAGAGAATAATAATACTTCAAGCAAACCAACAAAGCAATTATGTTTTCTTAAAGTAACATGGCCAAGGAAAGTTCATCCCTACAAAATCATATAGTTTAGTCATGCTCCATTTTCGTCACACAAGAATGCTCTCATCATGCACAACCCCGATGACAAGCCAAGCAATTGTTTCATACCTTAATAATTTCAAACTCATAAACTTTCACGCAATACATGAGCGTGAGCCATGGATATAGCACTATGGGTGGAATAGAATATAATGATGGGGGTTATGTGGAGAAGACAAAAAGGAGAAAGTCTCACATCAACGAGGCTAATCAATGGGCTATGGAGATGCCCATCGATTGATGTTAATACAAGGAGTAGGGATTGCCATGCAACGGATGCACTAGAGCTATAAATGCATGAAAGCTCAACAAAAGAAACTAAGTGGGTGTGCATCCAACTTGCTTGCTCACGAATACCTAGGGCACTTGAGGAGGCCCATTGTTGGAATATACAAGCCAAGTTCTATAATGAAAATTCCCACTAGTATATGAAGGTGATAACTCAAGAGACTCTCTATATGAAGAACATGGTGCTACTTTGAAGCACAAGTGTGGAAAAAAAAGGATAGTAGCATTGCCCCTATTTATTTATTTTCTTTTCTTTGGCCTTCTTTTTTTTCTTTGGCCTTTTTTTGGGACAATGCTCTATTGAATGATGATCATCACACTTCTATTTATTTACAACTCAATGATTACAACTCGATACTAGAACAAAGTATGACTCTATATGGATGCCCCCGGCGGTGTACCGGGATATGCAATGAATCAAGAGTGAAAAGTATGAAAAAATTATGAATGGCGGCTTTGCCACAAATACTTATGTCAACTACATGATCATGCTAAGCAATATGACAATGATGAATGTGTCATGATAAACTGGATGGTGGAAAGTTGCATGGCAATATATCTCAGAATGGCTATGGAAATGCCATAATAGGTAGGTATGGTGGCTGTTTTGAGGAAGATATAAGGAGGTTTATGTGTGAAAGAGCGTATCATATCGCGGGGTTTGGATGCACCGACGAAGTTTGCACCAACTCTCGATGTGAGAAAGGGCAATGCACGGTACCGTAGAGGCTAGCAATGATGGAAGGGTGAGAGTGCGTATAATCCATGGACTCAACATTAGTCATAAAGAACTCATATACTTATTGCAAAAATCTACAAGCCATCAAAAACCAAAGTATTACGCGCGTGCTCCTAGGGGGATAGATTGGTAGGAAAAGACCATCGCTCGTCTCCGACCGCCACTCATAAGGAGGAAAATCAAATAACACCTCATGTTTCAAATTTGTTGCATAACGTTTACCATACGCGCATGCTACGGGACTTGCAAACTTTAACTCAAGCACTTCTCAAATTCACAATTACTCTACTAGCATGACTTTGATATTACTACCTCCATATCTCAAAACAATTATCAAGCATCCAACTTTTCTTAGTATTCAACACACTCATAAGAAAATTTTACTAATCTTGAATACTTAGCATATTAGGATTTTAAGCAAATTACCATGCTATTTAAGACTCTCAAAATAATATAAGTGAAGCATGAGAGCAAATGACAAACTACTCCGAAAGATATAAGTGAAGATCAATGAGTAATCGAATAATTATTCAACTATGTGAAGACTCTCTAACATTTAATAATTTTAGATCTTGGTATTCTATTCAAACAGAAAGAAAAGCAAAATAAAATGACATTCTAAGAATGGCAAACATCATGTGAAGAAGCAAAAACATAGGATCAACCAAAACTAACCGATAATTGTTGAAGAAGAAAGGTGGGATGCCAACCGGGGCATCCCTAAGCTTAGATGCTTAGACTTCTTGAAATATTATATTGGGGTGCCTTGGTCATCCCCAAGCTTGAGCTTTTGTGTCTCCTTAATTCCTCTCATGTCACGGTCTCCCTAAATCTCAAAAGCTTCATCCAAACAAAACTCAACAAGGAATCGTGAGATAAGTTAGTATAAACCATTGCCAAAACCTTATCATACTCTACTGTAGCAAATCACTAAAATTATTAATCAACATTGCATACTAAATTCCTCTGCATATTTAATAGTCCTATCCTCAAATAGAATCATTAAAGAAGCAAACATATCCAAACAATGCAAACATAACAGCAATCTGCCTAAACAGGACAGTCTGTAAAGAATGCAGTAACATCCATACTTCCCTAAATCCAAAAATTAGGAAAGAAAATTCCCACTGTATTAAATTTATAAGAGCTTAATATGCAAATGGTTTCAACATTTTATCACATTCTGAATTTTCTAGGGAATTATTGCAACAGCGGTAAACTTTCTGTTTTCAAACAGCAACATGTGGACTTCTAAAATAGGCATAGTAAAGGCCATCAATGCCACTTTTATTGAAATATAAGATGGAAAATATGGTTCTAAATAACAGCAAGAAAATCCTAACAAAATAAATTGACGCTCCAAGCAAAACACATATCATGTTGCGAATAAAAATATAGCTCCAAGTAAAGTTGCCGATGAACGAAGACGAAAGAGGGGATGCCTTCCGGGGCATCCCCAAGCTTAGGCTCCTGGATATCCTTGAATATTACCTTGGGGTGCCTTGGGAATCCCCAAGCTTAGGCTCTTGCCACTCCTTATTCCATAGTCCATCGAATCTTTACCCAAAACTTGAAAACTTCACAACACAAAACTTAACAGAAAACTCGTAAGCTCTGTTAGTATAAGAAAAAAAATCACCACTTCAAGGTACTGTAATGAACTCATTCTTTATTTATATTGGTGTTAAACCTACTGTATTCCAACTTCTCTATGGTTTATAAACTATTTTACTAGCCATAGATTCATCAAAATAAGCAAACAACACACGAAAAACAGAATCTATCAAAAACAGAACAGTCTGTAGTAATCTGAATCAAACGTATACTTATGGAACTCATAAAATTCTCAAATAAATTGCTGGACCTGAGGAATTTATCTATTAATCATATGAAAAAGGAATTAACTAAATAGAAATCTCCAAATAAAAATGGCAGAAATTCTCGTGAGCGCTAAAGTTTCTGTTTTTTACAGCAAGATCAACAAGACTTTCCCCAAGTCTTCCCAACGGTTCTACTTGGCACAAACACTAATTAAAAGCATAAAACCACATATAAATAGAGGCTAGATGAATTATTTATTACTAAACAGGATCAAAAAGCAAGGAACTAAAATAAAATTGCGTTGCCTCCCAACAAGCGCTATCGTTTAACGGCCCTAGCTAGGCATGATGATTTCAATGATGCTCACATAAAAGATAAGAATTGAAACATAAAGAGATCATCATGAAGAATATGACTAGCACATTTAAGTCTAACCCACTTCCTATGCATAGGGATTTTGTGAGCAAACAACTTATGGGAACAAGAATCAACTTGCATAGGAAGGTAAAACAAGCATAACTTCAAAACTTTAAGCACATAGAGATGAAACTTGATATTATTGCAATTCCTAGAAGAATATGTTCCTCCCTCAAAATAATTTTCAGTAGCATCATGAATGAATTCAACAATATAACCAACACCTAAAGCATTCTTTTCATGATCTACAAGCATAGAAATTTTATTACTCTCCGCATAGGCAAAATTCTTCTCATTCGGAATAGTGGGAGTACCATCAAAATAACTATCATGTGATTGAAAATTAAGATCAAGATGACAAGTTTCATGGTTATCATTATTCTTTAAAGCATACGTGTCATCACAATAATCATCATAGATAGTAGGCATGCTTTCATCATAATAAATTTTCTCATCAAAACTTGGGGGACAAAAAATATCATCTTCATCAAACATAGCTTCCCCAAGCTTGTGGCTTTGCATATCATTAGCATCATGGATATTCAAGGAATTCATACTAAAAAAATTGCAATCATGCTCATCATTCAAATATTTAGTGCCAAACATTTTATATATTTCTTCTTCTAGCACTTGAGCACAATTATCCTTTCCATCGTACTCACGAAAGATATTTAAAAGGTGAAGCGTATGAGACAAACTTAATTCCATTTTTTGTAATTTTCTTTTATAGACTAAACTAGTGATAAAACAAGAAACTAAAAGACTCGATTGCAAGGTCTAAAGATATACCTTCAAGCACTCACCTCCCCGGCAACGGCGCCAGAAAAGAGCTTGATGTCTACTACACAACCTTCTTCTTGTAGACGTTGTTGGGCCTCCAAGTGCAAAGGTTTGTAGGACAGTAGCAAATTTCCCTCAAGTGGATGACCTAAGGTTTATCAATCTGTAGGAGGCGTAGGATGAAGATGGTCTCTCTCAAGAAACCCTGCAACCAAATAACAAAGATTCTCTTGTGTCCCCAACACACCCAATACAATGGTAAATTGTATAGGTGCACTAGTTCGGCGAAGAGATGGTGAAACAAGTGGTATATGGATAGTAGATAAAGGTATTTGTAATCTGAAATAATAAAAACAGCAAGGTAACTAGTGATAAAAGTGAGCGTAAACGGTATTGCAATGTGTTGAAACAAGGCCTAGGGTTCATACTTTTGCTAGTGCAAGTTCCCTCAACAATACTAACATAATTGGATCACATAACTATCCCTCAACATGCAACAAAGAGTCACTCCAAAGTCACTAATAGCGGAGAACGAACGAAGAGATTATGGTAGGGTATGAAACCACCTCAAAGTTATTCTTTCCAATCAATCCGTTGGGCTATTCCTATAAGTGTCACAAACAGCCCTAGAGTTCGTACTAGAATAACACCTTAAGACACAAATCAACCAAAACCCTAATGTCACCTAGATACTCCAATGTCACCTCAAGTATCCATGGGTATGATTATACGATATGCATCACACAATCTCAGATTCATCTATTCAACCAACACATAGGACCTCAAAGAGTGCCCCA